>NC_061819.1:19078019-19088019 GCF_019202785.1 Penaeus chinensis | reverse complement strand
TAAATAGATAAGTCCCTAGGGACTTTGTATTAACTTTTAATTTGAGATCTATATAATAATGATAAATAAAACACTTTCAAATCACTTCAAAGCTATTTTTCTAAGATGATCTGAAATGGAACATTATGTAATTGAAACCTTATAACAGTGTGTGAATCTAATATAAAATTCATCACATTTACATCCCAAAAGTGAGACCTAAAATACATGTTTTAAGGCTAATAATCATCCTGCCAATATTGACTGTCTTTCCTAGAGAAATGAAGCCATTTCAGAGGTAATTCCTTGATCCTCTTACAAGCACTTTGGGCTCAACATGTTATATAATGGTAAAGCAGTTTTTGTATCTTTGTCAATGTATTATACAATTTACAAGTACACATACAAAATCTTTGAAAACATTGTAAGTACAGCACTGACAAAATATTGTTTTTCTTTGAATAGGTCAACTGTACAATGTGAGCAGAGACTTAAGAAATATGATAAAATTATATTCATATCAAAGTGATGTAAATATCATAAATGCAACAAATACTAGTATCTAAAGACATCATGTTAACACAAGTTTGTCACCAAAACGGCACAGAGGTGCCACTTGCACACTATAATTTTAAAAAATATTAAGCTATTTGCCATTACCATGTACTGTTGACAACTGGCTTTTTCAGGACTTTTGTCAGCCTGCAAGCCCATGTGCATCACCATTATTTAGTTTTTATCTTTTTTTTTTTGCATTTTATGTTTTCTTAGCTTATTAAATTTGTGCTTCCTAAACAGACAAAACAATGTACAACAGAAGTAACTATCTCACAGAAGGGTATTTGTGAAACAAACAAGGGGAAATAATTTTATAATTGTATAATAAAATAAAGAAACACAATAATGAAAAGCGACTGCAAATGTGAAGAGGAAATTTTTTTCTATAAAATAGCAGTACTAATAATCTAATGAAACAAACCAAACAGTAGAGCAATTCCATACCTTCTGACTTCCTTAAAATACTACTAATAAAAAAGATATGAGGGTTTTATCTGTTTTGGAGGCCTTCATATATTCTAGGACTTGTGAGAAATCTTTGGTGAGTCATTATTACAAGAATGACTACAGAAAAAAACTGATTCAGCTACAAGAATGTAGTCATTTCATCTTGAATATCTAAAATGTTGCAAGGCATCACAGAAGATTGCTCAAGTAGTTAAAGTGTCAAAGTGGTACAACTGAAATGCAAAACAAAGTTAGTCTTCAGAGCAATCATTTATCTAAAAAAAAAAAAATAATAATAATAATAATAATAAGCAAACATTACAGATTTCAAATTTACACATTCAAACAAACCAAAAATTAGTGACTTAGTGAAATAAAAATTCCTCACATTGTGTTGCTTACTAAAATTATCTGCAGTGTCTTGATCTGCACTACAGTAAAAATATAAAAATGTTCACACTGACACATCTCATCCATGATAGACTTCAATATACATATTTGTATATGTGAGCATGTTTTTTATATATATGCATGTTTGTAATTGTGAACACATGTAAATATTACAAATGTGTACATTGATGTGTACGTACAAGCACTCACACATACTGATGCAAAATCATGCACACAAAAGCACCCATCCTATACACACAAATGCAAATATAAGAAAAAAAACTGAAAACCATGTGTTTAATATCAAATCACAAGACTAGTCTACTTTTAACTGTAGCATTGTATTTGTTCAAAAGAAACAAAAACCTCATTAAAAATCATAACCTGGCTAATTACTTGAAACCAATTGTTAATTATCAAAGACAATTTCAGTAAATTCACATCCACAGTCAGATATGAACATATCATGAATCCTCTTCAAGAATCTTTTACTTCAACAAGATCACAAAAGCAATCAGCTATCTATAGTAATGATAGCAATTCACTGATAATAATGATAATGATAAAAAAGACAAGAAAATGAAGTCTCCTATCCCTACCAGAGAGTACAGATATGTATTATACTTGCCAATATGAATAAGTACAAAAAAGTATGAGAATTCCTGTTCCATTTAAGAAAAGAATAAAAAAAAATTGCTGGTTCTCTTATAAAAAAAAAAAAAAAAAAAAAAAAAAAAAAAAAAAAAAAACAATCAAGAAAAAGGATTTGTTACATCCTTTTATTTTTTATACATAATGTGTCCTTCAATATAAAATATAGCATACACCATCATAATTCTGTCTAACCAATGCTCAATGCATAAATTCTCTGTTCTATCTTTAATGTTAATTCAATAAATTGGGATCTTATTCTGGCCCATGAAGGACCTATTACGACTTCAGAGATTGCAGACATTTCCAGTCTTAAGCTTGGAGATTTCCATCATATAACCTTTAAAGACACAGTGAGAAAAACGATCAAAATTTAAGGCATAGCACTTCTGTTTACTATGAAGTCTTGGAAGTAATAACTGTATGCACTATGGTATCTTAATACTCTATAAACAGCAGAAGTGAGACTCCCCCTTCTCCAGCAACATTATAGTCCACACTGTCTTGGGGTGTAGGAATGTCTCTATGAAGTTAGGCCGACAGAAGGTCTTCTTTGAGGTGTTGGTCTACACAGGATTAGTGTGGTTGGACTGGACCACCACCTCCTCCAGAGCTGCCAATGAAATGCAAGTTATTAAAATAAGTGGTAAAAAATGCTATTCTGTAATAGTACTTGATAACTTCATATTTAGTTGGAGGAAACAGAGAGTAGGACCAAGATTTAGAAATTTAGGAAGAAAAAGCAACAAATAATTGTAGAAAAGACATAAATGAGAAAGAATCTCTTACTTTGTGAGCTTAATCATGCTCATTAAATTTTCTTTTCCCCAATGAGAAAGTTTCAGATGCTTAAACACAAAATTAATGAAAGGGACAAAGAGTAAGGCAGAGTGGGATTTTGAAAAAATCACAATTAGAATTAGATTTAGAAAGAGCAAAGGTAACAAAATAGTAATTTACTGAGCAATAACAATACTCACGATATGTGTGGTTATTTGTGAATCCTGTGGTAAGGTCATTTTCTTCCTCATCTTCAGCCCATCGTTGGCGAGAGCCTAGGAGGTCATCTGTATCTTCATCAACACATCGCTGAGGGTAGGTGACCCCATCACCTAGGCTGTTGTGTGGACAAATTAGCAATGAATGAATTTCAATTTGTAGTATGACTGAAACATAGTTCTTTTAATTAAAAATAGTAAACTAGAATTTTATGTGTTATAAGGATATCTCTAATAAATCCCTTCTTATACCATATTCATATGAAATCAAGGAGTTTAATGTAAAGTAACTGAAATCCTCAGATTCTTACTTTAATGTCAAATATATTGCTGCATTGTTAAAGGCGATATATTTAGAGTGCAAGTATCTGATACAATCAACACATAGCCATGGATCTAAATAATGCTCTATATTAACCCGCATAATATATACAAGATCTGCATAATCTTGAATAAAATGCAGAGACACAAAAAGGAAAAAGCATTGCTAAAGAAAATAAGAACCTAGAAGTTCCAAACAATATATACAGCAACATAAAGCCAGCACTTTTATTAATGTAAAATTATTTGTTTAACTGTTAAGTTTCACAGATCACACTTTGAGTGTCATGTATGTAATAAAAGCACAATGTTATTTTTCAATTATTTTAGGTAAGGAAATAAATGGGAAAGAAATAATATCAAGGATGGCTATGATTGTAATAAATGACCATAATAAATAATAAATAATAATAATAAAAACAATGATAATAATAATAATAATTGTAATAACAACAATAATAATAATAATGACGATGATATATATTATCAAGTAAAGTAGATATGAATGAGAATGAATATCTTCAGAATACAAGAGATGTATTTGACTGGTTATGGGTATCTCTTCATCAGAAATATTTCTGAGGAAGATACAAGATATAACACCTTTCCTACATCTGTGGCAATGAATATGATTCAAATACTATCATTACAGTGATAGCGATGAAGATTACTATAGACAACAAAAATGAAGATAATAACAACAATAATAATAATAATAATAATAACAATAACAATAATAATAATAATAATAATAACAATAATAATAGTAATACTACTACTAATAATAATGGTAATAAAATAGTAATATATTTCATTAATAAAATCAATAATAATTGTAATAAGAAAATAAGAAATAATAATAATAAGAAATGTCAACACCTGTGACTATAACAGCACTATTACTACTAATACTGCAAACAGCATAGCAGTACTATTACCATTACTGTAATGATCCCAAGAAAGGTAAGAGCAATGATCATAATGGCGATGAGAATTATGAAGATGATTAATGTCATTCATAATTACAAAAAAAAAAAAAAAATAATAAAAAAAATAAAAAAAAAATAAATAAATAAATAACAAAAAAAAAGAAAAAAAAAAGAAAAGAGCACCTCGTATAATTTCCTACCCTCCATGAAATCCTAAATATCAACAAATATAATAAATACAAAAATAATAATAGTGACAGAATTTGCCTTACTGCCATGTTATCTGACAAGTTAAAGTAAAGCCACATGCAATCAAAGAAATTCATAAATGAATTCCTGGGCTTCAAGAAATGACTAAATTGAAAAATGCCTCACATCATGTATAAGAATTAAACAGGGTATGAAAAGATAGGTCTATATTTCATTGCCAGAAAACAACACACTTAGGACCACACTCAAATTCAGATTTAAATGTCAACTTTTCACTCCAGTACATTACTTCAGATTTAGATGTAGGCACTAACAACTACACTAGCATGTGACTAATAAATGGAGAATAAGATGGTTTGAAGTCAAAAGTGGAGCAATGAACTTCTTAAAAATTGGAAAGAACCATGAAACTGAAATATCAAATTAACATTAAAGGATATTTAAGCAAGATATTTGGTATTTAGACAATATTCTACTTTCCACCTTATAATGTCAGTATAGTTATTTTATCAATTAACCCAATGTGCACAGGCTTTTTCAGCAGCAGTGCGGTCCACCAAATGGGTATATCTGTATGGGCCGCATCTGTAAGGATGCCACCCGCGGCATCCCTACCATGGAATCATTACCATGGAATCATTGTAGATGCCACCTGTGAACAAGGGGTTAAATAATAAGGGAAAGGTTTTCTTTACAAAGTCTATTTGAATTCAAGTCTTACAAAAGTAGCTATTAAATGTTATCCATTTCAATATACATACATACCTACCTCCTAAATATATTTCTTAAGGAAAAAAAAAAGTCTATAAATAAAAAGACTGGCAATAAATACCTTGTAAATTTCAAATAAATTTCCTGTCTGGTTTACTTAACCCCCCCTCTCATCAGCCTGGCTATCAAGTGAAAACTCGCAGTTGGCAGCTGATTACATGCTTAGTTAGCAACTTGATACTAGTGACATATCTCCAATTATAATCTAAATCAAGTCAATATGACAATTTTATTTTTGGTAAATATTTAAGTGTGGTGCTATAACACATGCACTGTGCCTCTAAAGATCACAGAATGTGGTGTGGATGTTCTCATAATGCACATAATAGGGTTAAACCTCCCAGGCACACAGTAAATTTCTTTGTCCGTAGCAGTATTGCAAAAGTACTTTTTTTTTTCAACCCCCAAAATTACCTTACATTGGTATAAACCAAATATAATATAACATCACATATAACATATATAACATGTCTGTAGCTAAATAAATCAAGGTCATTCTATACCTTCATTCCCTTAGTAATTTCAACAGTCTATGTGTGAATGCCATCCAAACTAAGAGTTGATGAATGAATTCCCTCCTACAGCATTAACAAGCTGGGCATCACAAAAAATGTATGTGTTTGTATAAGTGTACTATGGATAAGTGCAGAACATGTGTAAAAAGTGTTGGGGTATGTCCAAGCAGAAGGAAGTATTATGATTCTGTAATTGAGAGAAGACAGTGTGGCGTAGTTTTATGTGCACAAGTGTGTGCATTTGTGGTGTGAGTTTAGATAAGTCTGGTAATTTTGTCCTATCATCACTCACACCCTCAAGATCCCTATCCACAACATCTGCACTGTCTTTGTACATGTCCTTTCAGTATTGTTCTTATAAATATTTTTACTTGACATATCATGACTTATAACTGGATATAAAAATAAATCTATGTTAAAAACTTGCATCACACAGTAGGTACTTCATGTAACTATTACTATTAATGTAAAATCATAAAAAAATCAAGAGAAAAAATAATGAAAACCAGGCTTAATATGCAAAAGGACAGCATACGCTATACAGCCTGACTGCTGAGACAAAAACAGCATTACTGACAAATGTGCTACTGAGCAATTAGGGCTATGCAATTACAAATTATTACGAGTTTGAAGCAGATCTAATAGAGACTAATTGCATCATCAGTAAACATTATCCTTCACTTCATTTTGATGCATTTTCTGTTAAAATGCTTGAATAGGTAACATAAAACTCAAAATTTTAAAAATCAAAATAATTTTACAAATACCATACAAAATAAATCTACAATACTAGGTACTCAGATTTAAATAAGTTTGTGAAAAATAAACTCAAGGACACTATAAATATCAATTAACAGGTTTTCATCTCAAATCTTATGAATTTCATGCCCTTCAATCAAATATTAAACTTAATATAAAAGCCACAGTGAATATTATAAATACTTGCAAATAATCTAGATGCTAGTCATTAAAGATTAGAAGAATCTAGAGAAAGTTTTGCTGTACTTTCAAGACAAAGAATCACATTCTAATATAAATATGTTTGTTATATATCTTTTACAATTCTCCATAAATTAATTAAAAAATATAATCAAAATAATTAATTACACATTTCTTACACTTCATTGACCCATGTGCTAGGATGACATGACATACATGCTAGGCCCACTGTGATTTTAGTGTTTTAACCCCACGTCTTCCGGGTTATGTACGGTCTGCTTTAGATTTTCCTGAGTTTTGCTACAGATGGCTCCCCATGTGCTCAGCCACCAAGGAGTTTATCAGTTGGCTTAGTGACCGCACCTGATTTCTCTATTCCTCGAATTTGCGGGAAAATGTGTTTTTCTTTCTAATACTATTAATATTAACATTGTTATTATTCTTACTGATATTATGATTATTAAAATGTCATTAAAATATTAATAACATCAAAGACGATAAAGTAATAGAAATTAAGTTTTCAAAAAATCAAGGAAAAGGGTAAACAGGTGAAATAGGTAAGATTAACAGCTGACTCCTTGGTGACTAAGCACTTGTAGAGCCAACTATGTGTAAAGACAAGAGATAAACTTTTATTACAGTGGAAAGATTTTTGTTATTGCTATTAGTATTTTCATAACATGATAATAATCATATTTTCTTTTATAATAATAAAAGTATCAATATCAACCCCTACAATCTGGATGACATAACCATTATAACATGAAAAAATTTGGCTTGAGGGGTGGGTGACATGAAAATCTGGCTGAGAGCCAGGGTGATAGGAATTTGCCATTATGAGAATTTCTGCTAAAGGCTAGGGTGATGGGAATGACCCACCTCCAAGTGCACAAAGTTCTTGGAAGGTGATTAGATTCAGTGGGGATTTAAGAAGAGGCTATTTCATTAATTCTATTAATAAATGAGTGTGGAATGTACCATCTGTGAGCCATGACTGGTAGAGCACCAGCTCCAAGGTGGATGCTATTTCCATGCTCAGGATCCAATTCCTGCCCACCATGACCAGAGGCACAGGTTGTATTACAGAAAATTGAATGTTATGGAAAAAAAGAAGAGAAGAAGACACAAATAATGAATTATTACATATTGTTATTATTATTACACTGAGCTATGCACAGTCTATTACCATCTCCGGATAAAGCAAATTAAATGACAAGTATAGAAATTGGAAAATGGCAATAAGGCTAAAAATGCTTCTGTAGAAAGAGGAAAAATAACATTGCAAAGGGGAGGCATGGAGTCTTGTAACCGCACATGAGTCTTCATGTGCACCTAGCCTACAAGCCACACACCCAGCTGAGTGACCACTCAAGTAAGCCTAATGCCATATTTTGGGCCACGTGATGGCAGTTAAGTATCCAGATACAATGGGTTAATAGCATTTGAAAGAAACCTTTTTCCTAAATAATCAAGGAATTGGGAAATTAGGTGAGGTTATGTATTGCCTACTTATCAACTCATTGTGGAGCCATCTGTGTGCAACAAAATTTATAAAAAACTATAGTGGACAGGACATGTACCAACACCCAATGGGTTAATCTAATAGTAATTTACTTTTATTTTCTTCTTAATTCCTTTTAGTAGTCCCTAACATTGTGATATGCTTCACAAACGGTCTGCACAGTACCTATTTTGCATACCTCTTGACAGCATTTGAAAATGTGAACATTTAGATTGTTTCTCATCAAATGACGGAGAAAAATATGCTCTACAAAGAATATTTCTCAGATATCCCTCCCCAAGAAAGAGGGGAAAAAACAGAATGAGCAAGAAAGAAGTGAAGAAACATGTAAACAACACAAAAAAGAAAGAAAGAACGAGAAAAAGAGATAAACACATGCAAAAACACACACACAAACAAATACATGTGTATGTATATATTCACTTTATACATATTTAAGTTATTGCCAGGAGAATACAGGATTATATGTATCATCAAACACTCTCATATCATTATCATGTCTAGATATTTAGTTTAAAAGTGTAATTTTGTATAGGTGTTCCTTGATGTGGTTCTGTCACCCTAGAACATATATATCCACTTATTTATATCAATCACATGACACCCATGGATAAAGTGACCCTCAAGTTCTCCGTTTCTTCCATTATTAATGACTGGAACATCTGAAGTCAAAGAAGGTGGTTCATGGGACATTCTTTACTTACTTTTGTAAACATTTACAGCATAGTTTGTGGTCCTCCTTGGGTATTCAACATTTGAAGATATTTGAACTTTGTAATTCACTAATAAACTGATCTTTTATTTTTCAGGACTGCATTATAATATGCATTATCATTAGATTAGATAAAGAAAGAGGCCTACTACAAATCTTAAAATAGATATAAACAAAGTTTAAAAAAAAAAGCATTGAAAACCTCTTCCTCCCTACCTGTCCTTTTGTATAACTGCACTTACATACTAGAAGATGTCTTCATATCTATGCTTCATAAGAACATAAGAGTGCCTTTTTAAAATACTTATACTTTACAATTCAACTCCATTTACCTTGTTATCTCCTTCCAGTCAGTATGAATGATAATTCTTGTGTAATCTAATTTCCCTAATATATGCATTCGAAATGATAAGACAGAGCTTAAGCTACATAAAAACTTTGGTCTTGTAATGCTTTAACAATAATTCAAATATGTAATCACCAAATAGTTCTTCTTACTCATTTAAGCAACTAGTCCTTAACTCCTGCCAATGAATTATGGTTTAGTATAGTTACGAACAATTTAAGTAGTAGAATATTCACATATACAGATGAACACATACAGTACAAGACAAATATCAAATATATCCCATGCTAGTAATTATTTATAAAATTGTTGCTAAAATGCTACATACATAGAGTTAGAATAAACAAACCTGTCATTGTACTGTTTAAGAGCACCAGATTAGTAAATACAACTTATAAATCCAGCTGACACAACCATGTTATTCTACAAGAGAAACAATACACTCTACATGAGGACTGTACTATATACCATACAGGTGTACCAATACCTTTGTCTTAAGTCTTTAAATGCAGTTTTCCTGTAAAGAAAATTGACATCAAGCAGAGTTCAGTGCATTGTGCATTAGACAGTGGAACAAGTAATAAACCAATAAATAAATAACAACAATAAAACAAATAAAAATGTATCAATAAAAATCAAAACAAACTTTATAATTTACATCAGAAATAGTATGCGAGTTGTTTTATGATTGAGTCATAAATTAACTGTGGTA
>NC_061819.1:19063019-19068019 GCF_019202785.1 Penaeus chinensis | reverse complement strand
TCAAACATATATGAATACTGTATATTTCTTGGCTATAGGGTGTCTGGATGATCATTAACGGCGCATGCATTCTCATCGCAAGTATGTTCCCTGTGAATGTTCAATTGCTCTTCAATTAGGGTCTGGATTCAGGCCTTAGGAAATATATAACTTTTTCATGAGTCTAGGGTGTTACATACATAACGTTACATGACAACAAATATCAAGATCATGCTTTAGAAAATGATAATGTGAATAACAAAAGCTCATTCAATTAAACTAATTATCATCTTCAATGCATCATGGATATATTTTCTTTCACAAATCAAATTTGTTCAATAATTCATTTTCAAGCAATTACATATGCTTTTGCAAACTTTTTACATTGCACCACACAACCACAAGCACATGTCAGGCATATATCATGGGAAAATAGGAAGACAAAGAAGGAAGAAGAAGAAGAAGAGGAGGACGAGACAAGAAGAGGAAGAGGAAGAGGAAGAGGAAGAGGAGGAGGAGGAGGAGGAGGAGGAGGAGAAGGAAGAGGATGAGGATGAGGATGAGGAAGAGGCAGAGGCAGAGGCAGAGGCAGAGGAAGAGGCAGAGGCAGAGGAAGAGGAAGAGGAAGAGGAAAAGGAAGAGGAAGAGGAAAAGGAAGAGGAAGAGGAAGAGGAAGAGGAATAGGAAGAGGAAGAGGAAGAGGAAGAGGAAGAGGAAGAGGAAGAAGAAGAAGAAGAAGAAGAAGAAGAAGAAGAAGAAGAAGAAAGAGATGAGGACGAGGGAAAGGATAACACAATAAAAGAGAAATCATGAAGTCACAGAATAAAATATAAAATGAAAAACTGATTCATCAAATAAGAAAAAGAAGACTTGGAGAGAGGATGGTTGTCTTAAAAAAAAAAAAAAAAAAATTAGTAGGAAGATGTAGATGTGGATGCAAGAATATGGAAAGAGGGTATACAACTAAAAAAAAAAAGGAAGTAGAGGATAAAGAAAGAGGATATACATGATAAGCAGAAACAGGACAAGAAGAAAAGTATATCACAAAAACTGAGAAAAGAACACAGAAAAAAGCAACTTAGTCTATGAGAGACACTGAAAAAGGTAAAAAAAGATAAGGTGAGTAATATCTTCAGAAATAATAGAAGGTGGAAAACAAAAAGACAAGAATGGGTAAAAGAAATAAGGAGAATATGAAGAAGAAGATAAAGGAAGGATGTCAAAACCTGACAATAGAAAGAATTAGAGGAAACAATGAAACAATGGAGGAAGGAATTTAATCATACTGAAAAGACATTGATAATAAAATGGAGAGAACAAAAAAAAAAACAAGGCAAAGAATACAAAAATAAAGTGGAAGAACAGAGGTATACTGGGGAAATTACTAAAAAAAGCAACCAGGGCATTCAAAAATACACTGGGAAAATAAAACCAAGGAAATAAACCTAGAGATTAGACAAAGTTATATGCTAAAAGGTCTGAGAGAAGCTTGAAATAAAATAGTAGTAACCAACAGTTAAAAATTAGCAAGGAAGGACAAGGGACATGATTATCATGTTAAGCTATTTGAATGGACTTTTTCAAGGGATGCAGTAAATGAAAAAAGGTAATAACATATAAAGTCAAACTATAACTCATTTGAGAAGAAAACAGACCCCCCCCAGACGTGGCATGTGCTGGGTGGGTGAGGGAAGTCTCTACCTGGTCTGTGTGCTGCCATAGGATTGCACTGGGGTAGTGGTGGCAGTAGTAGTAGAAGGGGGCTGTTGGCCGCGCACCGGGTAACTTACACCATCGCCTAGACTAGAATAACAACAAGAGAGTACATATTCTTAAAGGCATGACGCAGGGAATGGGATTGATGGAGGTTGCTTATGATGCGTTGATGACCAGTACACAACATCCACAATTATTTCAACTCTATAACTGCTAAAGAAGTTAACAATGGCATACATTACACCAATAACAATAATGACAAAACTAACATTACATACATAAACAGAGAACTTCTTTAGTAACATATCTTTTTAATGGGACAGTTATCTATATTTTTAAAACTTTTATTTCTGCCTCTATTCTGTGATTAAAAACACTTACCCTACAGACTACTTTTCAATTACCTCATATGTATTCATAAATATAAACTTAACTAAATAACCCTTATCACAGGACCACCTCTGAAAACAAGTGCTGACTGAATACTTCTGTTTGGAGTTGAACCTCCTAAGAAACTTGAGATTAAGATACTGGACCCCTGCTATTGAATTATCACAATTTTAATACTTCATTGACATCTACATATACTAAAAATAAATTTCAAGACAATCTATTCTACAGTTTATAAAAAAACAAGCTTAGCAATCTGCAAGTATTGCAACTTGTTATGCCTAATGAAAGCTCTGTGCAAGTGACATGTGTTTGGTGGTATAGTGCATTCGTTCCTATTAAAGTATGGACTAAAGTGTCAGGACCTACCTTTATTACATCTAACTAATGATTCCTCATTCAAATATAAGTTGTAAAGTATGCTCAGCAACAATTCTGTCTAGACAAGGTTACTATTTTGACTACCACAAACTAAATATTGAGAAACATTCTGACAACTGCTACTTAATATTAGTATATAATGCTACCATTTGCATAATGATTAGAGAAGGAAAATAAAAATTTCTTTTTACTTTTGCCACACAATTTCTCAGTTAACCAAAACTAAACAATGTTTGTTAATATATATTAAGCAATGATCCCCTGGAAACATCACTTATTCTCTAAGTTTCAATTAACATCCACATTATTCCCTAAGGCGCAATATAAATTTTCACAAGCAAATCCTTTTAGTATATTAATCAGCAGTATTATTTAATGATCTATTTAGGATGCTAATATTTACTATAACTTGCCCATAAATAATAAGCTTATATATAAAATACAGCTATATTGGTAAGATAAAGACTTCAATATCCATTTCTCATTACACTGTAGGACAAAAAAGAATGTAAACAAATCTAAGGACATTTTTTACTCCAGTATGTTCTATGTTTGTTAGTGAAGACTGACTATGGCTTATACTGAATGCCCTACAGCTGATAATTGTGAATTAGATTAAATAGTCAGCAATACCTGCCTGCAATAAATACCACCTCATCCTACTGAGACAAGAGCAACAGGACTACGGTGGCAAGCACACCAAGTAAGGAAAGGGAATGCCTAACAGAATGTGAGATCAGAAAAAAAAGAAAAAAAGAAAAAGAAAAAGAAAAGGGAAATTTGAAAAATAAATCTAATACCTGACATAAGAAGTTCACATGAATTATAAGCAAAGTATCTTAACTGTTAAAATGAAGCAATCAACTAATTGTGCCTTCCCATGTGCAAGAAGTGTAAGAAATGAATCAATCTTATAACATAGAAACTTCACAAAAATAATCAAATAAAGTATAAACAATACCAAGGAAGATTTATTTCCAACATCATAGAAAATCTACTGCATAAAGCACAACAACCACACATAACACACATACAGAAGGCTCATTATGATGAGTGGCAAGGCCTTCAGCTGGGAAAACTCCTTCATTAGTATAATGACCATGCAGCTCCAAAGACATTGCATAGTTCTTAAGTCCTTTCTTCAGTATCTATAAGTTTCAGCTTTCCCTTGTGTCTATAAATGTCATTGCCTCACCCAAAAAAAGTTAAAGAAAAACAAATGTATATTCTATATATATGGACCCTTCTAAACTCAAGAATACAATATGAATACTTTAATACACCATGTGGTAAGCAAACATGTATTGTAATATGTAAATCCTTTCAATCTTACCTTCAGGAAATTTAGCCAAACCATAAGACATTATTGGGATTAATTATAATGTTTTAATGTTTCATATTAATAAATTTATGTCCATTTAAACTCATACAGGAATATTATCTGCTATAACTTCTGCATAGAGTAAAAAGCAGACCGACTCTTAAGAATGGAGAATGATCCTCGAAAGAAACTTCCAAACATTTGGCTGTTTCCCTGATAGTAAGTATAAATCTGTTTTCTTTGGCACGAGTCTCAGGAAGTCTGGCATATGCTCTTTCACTATCTCTCTCTCTCATGCTAATCATCCCCATGCATGCACCTTTGTGCACACATGACTTTCTCTTATACACACAACTCAAAATCTGCACACAAAACACACACACAATGCAAGCATAAACTGATCCTTTCCCATAAAAAACACAACTCCCACTACATATTCTTTAATAAAAAAAAAAGACAATTTGCTTAACATATAATTTCACTTTAAGTATTTGTGTAGACCTCTTTTTCCCAAAATTCTTGCTTAACTAAAATCAAATACAGTGCCCTTACAGTGGTGCATATCCATCTGAGGATAGATATTTTCTCTGCAACTTAAATGCATAATTAAGCTGGCAAAATATGATAACAGTAACAGAAAATAATAGATAAGAAAAAAGTAGTAAAAAAAAATTCACTAATTATAATTACTGTTCACATTAGTCTTGCAAATAGAAGTACAACAAACCTGTTTTGATGGTTGGTACATGAACATTAAAACAAGTTTAGTAAGGAAAAAGTAAAAATAATAACAATGATAATGATAATGATAATGATAATAATGATGATGATGATGATGATGATGATGATGATGATGAGGATAATGATAATAACAAAAATAACAAAAATAACAATAATAATAATAATAATAATAATAATAATAATAATAATAATAACAAAAATAAAAATAATAATAATAATAACAACAATAATAAAAATAACAATGATGATGATGATGATGATGATGGTGATGATGGTGGTGGTGGTGATGATGATGATGATGATAACTACAACAACAATAATAATAATAACAAATCAAGAACAACACTATTACTATTATTATCATTATTATTATCATCATTATCATTATCATTATCATTATCATTATCATTATTATTATTATTATTATTATTATTCATATTATTAATATTATTATTATTATTATCATTATTAT
>NC_061819.1:19030519-19048019 GCF_019202785.1 Penaeus chinensis | reverse complement strand
GCCAGGAAGACTCTTGTTACTTTACATGGCAATGTCTATAATTCTGTAATCCACTAGATATGGTTTTGATCGACTTAATTCCAAAATTATGTAGTCAGAATTGCAGTTTCTGACATACATATAAAACAAAAGTAAAAATAAAAGGAATTAAAAACTGAAGGTATTCTATGACATCTTTCTTCTGTAAGGAAGTTGGCATAAATTGAAAATAAAATTCATTTGATACTGGTAAATGCATTAACTATTCTGGCACTCTTAGATAAGGTAACAAACTAAATATATACTGGGAAGACAGAGCTTGGACTGGTTAATTAGACCAAAATAATCTCAGATACCTACAAACATGATGGTTATTATCTGACATTTACAAATTCTCCACTTGTCACCAGCTGAAGTATTTATTTTGTAGTATCTTATAAATCATAACTTTCACATATCAAATTTGTAATATTTTTATCATAAAAAAAATATTTGTTCAATCTATCAATTTGCTGTACTATGTACCTTGTAATACATGTATCTCAAAATCTATAATAATAACTATAATAACACCCAATAAGCTATATACACTAACACTGTCATTTGAGCATAAAAATATTGTTGTTGGAGCTTTTTCAGCAAAATACAGAAATTTACATAATAATGACACATTCTGATACAGTGTCATAATTGTCAAACAAACTCGATATTTCAACAAAGGGAAGAGCAAGAAAAACCACAAATATTCTGACGGCCCTTTTACTTCATTGCTTTTTCTTGGCATATTCTTCAAGGCCTTTGGCATATTTGCGCATTTTCTTTTCAGTCCTTTGTTGTTCTATTGCCAGTGTTATCATTAGATGATGATGATAATAATTCTCAAAAGTTAATATTACCAAGAGAAATGAACAGAGATGGAGGGAAATGGACACCATCTTATAGAGCATAACAAATAAAAGTCATAAACAACACAGGTACAGTTACTGCAGCATTTCACTGCTCAGAGACTGAGTCTATAAGTTGGCACAGAGTGCTAATAAAGGGAGGTTATAGGGTGGCTTGACCCTCCCTTGTCCTGGGTATAAATAGAAGGTAGGAAAGGTTTGGTTTGAATTTTTGGGTTTACATGATGGAGCAAAAAGTGACACACCATCTCTGGAAGGTGTGTTGCTCTCATTAACAAACACCATTCTCAAAATCATTCCTATTTTATAGCCAGTTGAATATAGCATGTCTAGTGGAACAATACAAAAATTACATAGCACCAATTCTTCAAATAGTCTTTCCACCACCCACTATATCCTGGCATCGTCTTATTCTCTCCTCCTCTCTGGGTTCTCAAACAACTTCAGGCGCTGCTCACTCTCTTCATGGTGACCACAGACAGTCAGTCATATATCAGTTGTCCTTGCACCTGTTATACCTTAACAGGTATTATGTCTGATATTATTTCTAGTTACACGTCTGTGATGTGCAAACAGTAAGCACACCTAACAAATTACTGAAGTAATCAGCAGACTAATTCTTCATGTTCACTAAAAGAAGTGTAAATGATGACTAGTGTGTTAAACCCATAGAAGAATTTCATTTTCTATATATTACTAAATTATCAAAGCAAAGATCACACAACGCCATTTACACTTCAAAGAAACTTCAATGAATATTTGTTTGGTAAGTGTCCAGTTTGTATTTGACCTCATGAGTCCACCACGGCAGAAACACTAATACTCACATTTTCAAAACCACTGTTGTAAAAGCGTTCATGAATTTAGTCCTCTTTAGCAACTATACTTCTGTAGTTGTATATCGTGGTCCATGTTCGTTCGGAAATTGCACATCGTAACTAAAACATAACGTAACACTTACTCTGTACCTTTCCCCCCCCCGAGTGTTACTAAGAACTATGACCATAAGCTAGGTGCGCGGACCTTTCTCACTCTTTTGCACTTTAGCTCATTCTTTTCTCTACACTTTCGTATCTTACCGAAGCCGAGGTCAGTGCTATCTCAAAATCTAACTTCAGCGTCAGCTACAAATTTCCACATTTCCGGAAACAAGTTGTCAAATGATAAGACAAAAACAATTCTAAATATAGACAACTTGCCTCGGCGTCCGTAACAGAATCCAGTCTCTTCATGGCGCACTTCAATCCTTTATTGTCTCTACCCGAAGCTATTTAGGGTATATTCAGCTGCCGGTTTCTGTTTTATGAGTCAAACTGCAAGTTGCACTTACTTTCAATTTTCTTTTGGATAAATGATAAAGCATTGGGATTTTAGGATGAAAGAAAAATTCGATTCTTGTAAATATTATGCTGTTCAGTTTTGCTCTAAAAGATTCAGGTTCATTGTTATTTTTTCCTCATAATGTACATGTTCATTTCCTTTCCTCACCTCACATTAAAAATTACACGCGGTGTTGGTATGTATAGACGCCTCCCATAACTGTACGACCTATTTTATTTTTCTATTTAAAATTATGTGAAATTATTCAGAAGAAAATGAATAACCTTGTAATTAGTGCATGTGGGCCCATTAGGCTTTACCTAGACCGGTCTCTCATAAATTCGAGAACCTTATACTCCACTGAAGTTACCCTTCAAAATCATGTTAGACGTACCTGAATTTCTACTATGCGTTAGCCTTGAAATATATATTTTATAGGTACCTTTGTAAAATTACATTAAATGCTTTACAAGCCTTCACTGAGCCCATTTTCATAAAGTCAATCGCTAATATCCTTTTTCCCAACTATCTCATAGACCATATGTCGTGTGTGTATATATATATGTATATATATATATATATGTATATATATACACACATATATATACATACATATACGTACATATATATGTATGTATGTGTGTATAGGCCTATACATACATACATACATACATGTGTATATATACACATATATAATGTATATGTATACATATATATATGCATATATATTATGCACATATATGTATATATAAATGTGTATATATATAAATATATACATAATTAAATATGTGTACATATACATATATATGTATGTATAGGCATTTATATGTATATATCCATATGTGTATATATGTATGTATATGTATATATGTATGTGTACACACACACACACACACATATATATATATATATATATATATATATATATATATGTGTGTATTTATGTACACACATATATGTACATATCTGTATATACAGATACACACTTATCATACACCCACCCCCAGACACACACACACACACACACACACACACACACACACATACGTACACAAGCGCGCGCGCGCGTGTATGTATAGACATACAATCAATAGATATACAGTATATAATAAATGTAAAATTATTTTTCTTTTCGCATATATATCATCCCCAATCCCTTGCTCGTTGTTTTATACTTCTCCCCCTTTCCCTTTCCTTCTCTTCTTCATTCACTGCTTCTGTCCACTTCTTAAGGTGTGTGAGGCGTGCTGAAAGGATGACAGGCTGGCTTTGTGTCAATGCTGATCAGCCTCCGGGAGCCATGGGCACAGTATTCCCTTGGTTAATCGTACCTGAGGGAGATTAACCATGGCTGACAATGATTATTTACCCTTATTAGGCACATTAAGACTTAGCCCTTCATCAACAAGCCTATCTAAATTTGATTTCTTTGGTTTCCCGATCCTTGCCTCTCTTCTGACCACGGGTCAGATCACTAATACTTATAATCCCCACCTTGATGTTTGCTGTCAACTCTGTCTATTTCGAGTCATCCCAAGCTCGTGCACTATTTACCCTGACTGAACTCACTGGTAAACCTATTCCTACCCATTCTCACTCTTCCCATAATACTTATACCGGAATTGTCTCCGTCTCCCCGACTGATTTGTTGTCTCTGACAAAGACTGGCCAGACTGTAAAAACGACCTGGTTGCCTGCATTGTCGACTATGATACAGTGACAGTACAGTGCTACACAATTCGGAAACTGTGCCCACTTCGCTCGCCAACTTTGCCCTCCCCCAAAAAGAAAAAGCTGAAATGAAGCCCCTGGTCTGAATCCAGATACTGTAATCTCTACCACTTCCCTGATCCCTACCCCCACTTCCTCACTTTACCTGTCACACCAAGCAATCTAAACGTTCTACCAAATCCTCTCCTACACGCACTTCTGCTCTTCGGACATCTATCCCCTCTTCTCCTCCTCCCAAGAAAACCTTTGTTTCTCAGACCCCCCCCCCCCCCCGGAAACTCGAAGACATCCAAAACTTCCCAAACATGACCCAAGAGAACGCAACGCTCTTTCATCCTCCCTCCAATCCCTCTATTCATATTCCCTCTACTTTCAAGGTATTTGGCAATATCCATTCTCCTCTTCAAGTTTATCCAGAAAAGTTGTTAACTTATTTTCAAAGATCATAACAGATGAAGCTTCATAACATGTTCGAATAGTATTTCGGAGTTAATATTGCTAGGACCTTATATCATGGCAATGTTAGCAATAGAGACCTCTGAGACCTTTCGTACGCTATGGTTGTGCTTCAACCAGAGGGATTATCGAGAGCCACCATATCAAGATTAGGTATTTAGTAGACAACCGTTTTCCTGTGGTTCAGGGACACCAAAAAACTACCTTCATCGGAGACAAGGCTAGAAGTGAACGCCTTAAATGCACGACGATGGAGGAAGATCAAGTAAATGTCTTTCGGAACCATAAATCAATGTGCTATACGAAAGGCAAGTAGGAAACTTATATCCAAGTGCATGAATACGTCCCCATTACCCTGAGTCATTTTCATCTTAATCATTATTTTTTTTAACAGGCCAAAACTGCTGCACGGGACCACTTCTGTTCTGCTGGTAACATCTGGTGGGACCTGGCATTATGTTACAGCATGCAAACTGTCAGAAATCACCACAAAAAAAACAGGGTTTCTGCAGATTCCTTTGCCACATCCACGCAGTTTCTCAGATCTCAATCCCACTGAGAATGTTTGGGCAGTCATGTGCAGAGACTTCCCCCAAGGTCGCATCCGCAATTGTCTTATCATCGTTGCCCAAGCAATTATGACATGGGAACGATTGCCCTCTGCAGACGACGCCAGTCAGTGGCGACGTTTGTGGCATCCATTCCACAAAGACTTGCCAGCGTTCGCCAAGCTGGTGGCGGGAACACGAAATATTAAAAGTATTGGACATATCAAAACCTGTGATATTTCCTCGGCAGTTTACTTGAATTGTCAGACAACGCCATCAGTAACATGGCATTTATTTAAAACTTAAGTTACTTGGATCACAATAACCATTATGCGAGTTGGGCTATCAATATGAAGGATTATATAAGTACCGCTTTCGTTGTCGTTTCATATTATTAAGTCAGTAAAAATAGTCTTTATAGCGAGTGTACATGTTTGGACTAACACAAGATAGTTATCGAAAAAAGCGGAATGAGCAAGCTCAACATATTTTCTCACTCAATAACACGAGGCCATTCCCATCTCAATTGCTTAGAATAAAAATGTCAAAGCAGTATACCATGTGAGTGTTTCCGTCTGCAGTTCTGAATCCCAAACCCTCCTGATGTTATTCAGGACATTTACATATTCTTTCCATCTGCTATACTTCTAAGTTACAATTAATAAATTTACTATGATATTACAAACATACCTCATTAAAAAAAAAATCCAGGTCATAGTTGCTATACGGAGGGGTAAAAATAAGTATTTCGATAAATATTACTTTCACATATATATGAATATCATAATTCAGCAATATGTTAATTTATGCAAAGTTACTTATAAGTTACACAATTCAAATCAAAGTGGGATACAGCTTGATACTTTATGTTCTTCTGATTCTCATGTCATACTGCTTAAATCCTGAATTATACTTGTCACTCGTGTATTGTCCATCAACATGCCTCTTATTATGCTATGTGGATTTCCATCAAGTGGAAAAACTAGAAGGAGTTTGGAACTAAAAGAATACTTCGAAAATGAAAAAAATAAGACAGTTACCATCGTGAGCGAGAATGGTTTTCTCAATAAGGTAAGAAATAAAAAGGATTTTGAGTGCCAGTGACAATATGTACCACATACCTTCCCCTACCTGACATCTACACATGATGCCAACTGTGTGTAACTTTTGAATTGGATATACGGAATTGCTTATAGGAAACTTAGGTAACTGTCTATAGTAGGACCACATAAAGCAGCACTGTTTCCTTGCCATGCACAGATTGTTATTTTTAAATATTTTGTTTGTGAAAACCGTGATTCTGACTCAAAAAATCCTGATTTCTTGATGAAATTTGATTTGTTCTGGACTGACCTGATGGCAATTTTGCCATCAGGTCATGTATATTCTGTATTAGTACCGTTACTGCAGATACACATGTCTTCATGATAAGTAAAATGAAACTGTCCTTACTACTTGACAAAGACATTGATGTAAGTATAGTTTTCATTTTTTTTTGGGGGGGTGGGTTAAAGTATACAAAAAGACTGCACCGACTAGGAGAAAATTTAAGATAATAGCGTTGTAGGTAAGGAAAAACTACATTGACTGATATCAAAATTAATTTGCAGAAGCCCACCGATTCCAGTTAAACGACGAAAATGTGATTGAGTGGGGGTCCGGGGGCAGAGCCCCTGATAGGGAAATACAGCGATCGGGTGGGGGTGCGGGGTGGGGTGGGGTTGGGTTGGGTTGGGTTGGGTTGGGATCCCCTAAGATTGTTGGTTGGAGTTCGGGACTTTGTCTCTGACGGATGCGGTCCTTTTATAAACATTTACCTTTTTTTTTTCTTTTTTTTTCTAAAGATCAATAGTTCTGTCCCCCTTCTGTCCACGTATCCAAATTGTTAACTCATATTTACCCTTTTTGCCACAATACTTTTCCATAGTGCTGTGTGACCTTTGATGTCTGGTACATTTGTTTGTTTTGACTATTCCCAAGCCACCATTTGAGAACCACTGCTGTAGATGAATTGAAATTCCAGTAGTTATTTATTAGGGAAGGAAGATCAAAGGCGCATCTACAATATGATTTTCTATATCAAATAACCTCCTTTTTTTAGCTTATGGCAGAAATATCATAGCTGAAGTGGCTGATATTACATCAGTCTATTGATTAATTTACTGTTAAATGTAAAAACCTCTTTGTAATACTCTAAAAATATAGTCTACTAATTATTTCCTCTATGTCTTAATGTTTCTTTATGTATTTGTTACAACAGTCAGCTATATATTTTTTTCTAAATGTATACCTAGATATGTTTTGGTCTTTGCAGGAACTTATAGGAACTTGTTGTTGTTGTTGTTGTTGTTGTTTTTTTTTTTTTTTTTTTTTTTTTTTTTTTTTTTTTATAAACAAGTGCTTTTAGGAAAGATTATTAGTGCATATTAGTCAAATAATAAACTTATGTTCATTGAGTTTAGTCTTTTACATAAGATTTTATTATTTTTCTCTCTTTTTTTTTTTTTTTACCTTAATAACTAAAGAGTGATTGAACAATAAGAAAAATACATTTTTAAAAAATTGTACAAGAATTTTGCATATGTCTTCTGATTGTTTCATATTGGATTATTTTCAGCCTTTATTCAGCCTTGTTATCCCCCTCCTGAATATTTTAGAGGGCTGTTGGCCCAAGAGATTAACCTCCCAAACAAGAAATTTGCTCTATAACATTTCTCTATGTATGTAATAGAACATCTTTTGGTTGTTTATTATTATGGAAACCCATCTTTCAGTGAAATCATCTAAAACAAAAACAAAAAATAAAAGTAAAATTCACACTTCAATCCTCCCTCTCTCTCTCTCTGTTACAGGGACTTGAAAACAGATATTCAGTAGTCCCATATAACAAATAGGTGGTGTGTGATATACCATACATGATAATGTTATAGTAGTAAGAAATGTTAATCATTTTATAATCTTTAGGTTATTATAAAGATATAATATATTATGACCATACTTTTGTTGTATATTTTATTATTACTAGTGTTCATTATATTCTTATTGATATGGTTATTATTTTTGTAACTGAGCATGAACAATGCTGAAATTAAGAGGACTGTGAAAGTAAGACTGCTCTATTGAGCATAAAAAAAATAGGAAAAGTGGAGAGTACATTGATCAAATCAGTCTGGTGAAATTATTGGAATGATGTGATCAAAGTACCATTACTTAAGAAAGTAACTGCTCCATTTTTTTTTTTTTAAGCAACTCTATGTGTATTCAAAGAAACTAACAGAACAGTTAGAAATGGTGGCAGCAGTAGGATAAAAATACTTGTAACCATACCATCATTTTCTTATAATGATCATAGAGTTGCTTAGTTAAATTATATGAAATAGTTTCTTGTTTGAGTCACAACAGTCTGGTAATACTTTATTATCACTCTGTTTATTCTTTGTACTTTGCTATTGTTTCCAAGAATATATTAAAATCACTTATAAAAACACAATTATGGAATGGGTAACAAAACACTTGTATTGCACCACTTCAGTGATATAATAATGTGACATGTATGGTACATCACAGACTCCCTATTTGTTTGTTATACAGGACTATCAGATGTCTGTTTTTAAGTCCCTGTGGTTGGGGAAAAGAGAGAGAGAGGGGGGGAGGGGAAGGTTGGGGGAAGGAGGGAGAGGGAGAGAAAAAAATAAATGAACAAATGATTGAGAGAAAGAGAGACAGGGAGAGGGAGGGATGATATTTGTGGATCTTTGATCTCTGTTTCTTGGTTTTATACAATTTCACATAAATAGTCATAAATTCCCACATACACATCCATGAATGGAAGTTGGTAACTACTAGAAACAGCCCATGTCCCCATACTGACCCTAACCTACTCTTTACAGAATTCAAAGTACTATGCCTAAATATCACACAACCCATACTCAATTTTGAAGTGTTGTGGAAATACAAAGAATTAAAAAATAAAAAGTATCAGTGAAGTCACCCATTCTTAGTCTTTCTGAAGCAAATGAACCAAATTTCATTTTCCTAAGTCAGAAACTATGACCTTGGCTTTGTTCAATGCACAGCAGCTTTTTCACTATTTTTTTTTTTTTTTTTTTTTTTTTTTTTTTTTTTTTTTTTTTTCCAATCATTTATGTAAAAAAATTAGCTGGATCCAGCATCCACACTTGGTACGCAAAGGGTGAATCCTACAAATTCATACCATAAAGAAATAAGAAAATCTTATTAACAGGAAATTTATCAAGATGTCATCAAGTACGTACCTGTATAAACTTGAAAAGTGAAAATAACCATTTGATAAGCAATGCCCCAGTAAGTATTTTAATTTATTCAAATCCTCTTTTTACTGTCTTAATTAGATCTTTGAAAAAGAGAATATAACAAACTTGGAAAAGAGATGGGCTTTAGGGAGTGGTTTTATATTCATAAGTACACATTCATATAACCCTTTATGAAGTGTTTTGTTTTTCAAGCTGATCTATAATAAAATGTGCTTTGTTTTGTACATTATAATTTTATGACATGTGTTACCTTCCTTGAACTTAAATTAAAACTACCTTCCTTGATCTTAAATTCAGAACTACCTTCCTTGAACTTAAATTCAGAACTACCTTCCTTGAACTTAAATTCAGAACTACCTTCCTTGAACTTAAATTCAGAACTACCCAGTCATATTTCAAAGGTATTCATATTTGACCTCTGGTATTACTAAAAGTGGTTGATATGAAACTGCCATCCCACACCAGTAGGTTATGCTATATTCTGATCACTTCTTTTGTTCATGGCGTTATTAACCCATTGCCACCAAGAACATTTAACATCCACTGTAGTTTCGTTTTGTGAATTGTCTTTATCCATAGATGGCTCCATAAGTGCTAAGCCACCAAGGAGACAATTAGTAGGCCCTATCTGGCCTCAGCTGATTTTCACTTTTCTTGAGTTTTCAGGAAAAAGTTGTTTTCCAAATGCTATTAAAAGTGATAATATTATTAATACTGATATGATGATTATTACAATATTATTAACAATACTAATAACAATAAAACATATAAAATAATATTTAAGAAAAAACAAGGAAGAGGGTAAACAAGTGAGATAGTAATTGACTCCTTAGTGACTAAGAGCTATAGCAGCCAGTTATGAGTATCCCTTGCAGCAGTAGATTAATAAATAAAATATCTTACAGGAAAAAAATGCTGTATTTAGTGATTCTAGACGTGAGAAGGACCTTAGAGGGGCTATGAAGACAGAGGTAATACGACTGTTGAATAAAGATGATGTTACAATATTTGATGCAGGGAATTACATCAAAGGCTACAGGTAAGAAGTGTTGTAAGCAAATACATTTATTAAATGGCTGCATGGTGTGTAATTGATTTTTTTTTTTTTCACAATCTATTATTTAGGAGTTGTTAATTAATAATTATAAGTTTATCTTTTTAAGAATAAATTAACAAATAAATGTAATGTAATCACATCCATTAAAGAGTATTTTATGTTTACTGTTATAATTAGATTTGAATTCTTCCACAGATATGAATTGTATTGTGCAACAAAACACAACAAAACACCCCATTGTATTGTTCACTGTTTGGTCCCAACTGAACAAGCTTGGTCATGGAATGAAAATCGAGTTGAGGATGAACAATATACCCGTGAGGTTTTTGATGGCCTTGTCATGAGATATGAGGAACCTAATAGCAGCAATAGGTATTCATATAACTTTGTTCCATATGCATTAGTATTATACAAATTATTAAAGCTTAGCAATATGTTATTATTTTTGCTTTTTGGTATAATTGGGTATTTACATACATATTCTTGAATAAATAAAAATTTCAAGAGCCTTACTTCACTGAAATATTATGCAAATATACTATAGACATTTGTATAATTTTTAGGTGATTAAAAAATAGAATCATATTCTAAAGTTTAAATATTCAATTCCACACAGGTGGGATTCACCAATGTTTACAGTTTTACCAGAAGATAAGCCCCAATTTGAAAGCATATTTGAGGCAGTATATCTACGTAAGCCTCCTCCTCCTAATCAGTCCACACAAACACAGCCACTATCATCTACAAATTTTCTTTTTGAGCTTGATCGGACAACACAGGTAAGATCAACAGCCTTAGTAAAAAAGTGCAGTGTCATAAGTGTCCTGAATTATTGCAATATTTTATTTGAGAAAGTAGAACATAGGCATTGCATATATTATTGTAACCCAAGTAAACAATATGTAAGAATGTTTAAAAAATACTCATTAGTTAGAATTAGTTGAAAGAAGGTAGACTAGGATAAATAGTAAAACATGGTATATGAAATCCTAGGAATAAGAAGGTTGACATGACAGGTTCACTGGAATAAATAAATAAATAAATAAATAAATAAATAAATAAATAAAAAAATAAAAAAATGCCACATGCTAATAAGAATTTTTACTCTTGAAAAGTACTTTTATGTCTTTGCTGCTATCAAAATGCAGTAACTCAGTAATCTATCATAACTTCATGAATTACAGAGTCACCGTGTTCTGAGTCATAAAAAACATAAGAAAATGCATTGATCTAAAGATTAATTATTTTGCTTTTTTATTATTATTCCAGTGTACACCTCATGTGAGAAGTTCCAAACTGACTAGAATGGGGTAATATTTTCTTTAAAAAAAAAAAATAAAAAAAAAAATAAAAAATAAAAAAAAATAAATAAATAAATAAATAAATAAAAATAAATAAACAACAACAAGACAAGACAAGACAAGACTGTATGGACTGAATATTTGATGCTTTTCAGACTAACCACAAAGCTTTTGTTTCTTTCTTGCTGTACACTTTTCTCTTTGGTATTTAAAAAGGAAGTAACAGCAACAATAATGTCAGCCCAGAAAATAGTAGGAGGAAGCGACATCAAAATCCCTGGAGTAACTGAACCCGTAAATCTTGGAAGAACGGTAAATATGTGGTTTCTCATTGCAACTTCAATGGAATTTTTGTAAATACCTTTCTCATTTGCAAAGGTTTGAGGAGAGTTTATACACATGTATATATGTATGTCTGTGCGTGCGTGGTGTGGTGTGTAAGAGGGGGTGTTGGTATGTGTGTGTGTGGGGGGGGTTGGGGTTGGGGGGTAGGTATGTGAGTGGGGGCAGATTGGTGTGTGTGACTGTGTGTGTGGGAGGGGGATTATAATATATATATATATATATATATATATATATATATATATATATATATATATAATATCTATATATAAAAGATAGATATGATATATATATCATATATAAAGATATATATATGATATATATATCATATATAAAGATATATATGATATATATCATATATAAAGATATATGATTATATATCATATATAAAGATATATATGATATATATATATATCATATATAAAGATATATGATATATATCATATATAAAGATATATATATGATATATATATCATATATAAAAGTATATATGATATATATATCATATATAAAAGTATATGATATATATCATATATATATATATCTTTTTATATGATGTATATATATCATATATATTTTTATATATAATATATATCATATATATATATCTTTATATATGAGATATATATATCATATCTATCTTTTATACATAGATATCCTATATATCTATCTTTTATATATAGATATCATATATAAAAGTATATATGATATATATATATATCATATATAAAGATATATATGATATATATATACCATATATAAAGATATTTATGATATATATATATCATATATAAAGATATATATATGATATATATGATATATATATCATATAAAGATATATATGATATATATATCATATATAAAGATATATATATGATATATATATATCATATATAAAGATATATATGATATATATATCATATATAAAGATATATATATATATATCATATATAAAGATATATATATATATATATGTATATAACATATATAAAGATATATATATGTATATATCATATATAAAGATATATATATATATCTTTATATATGATATATATATCTGTATATATGATATATATGTATATCATATATATCTTTATATAATATATTTATATATATATATCATATATATCGTATACAAGATTTATATATATACACCAATCATATATATCTTATATATATAAGATATATATGATTGGTGTATTTATATATAAATCTTATAAATATCTCTTATATATTTATTATATTTATCTCTCATATTTAATATTTAATATATCTATTATATATAAATTTATGTATAGATATATATATATATTTTTTTTTTCTTCATATATTCATATGCATGAATAAAAAAAAAAAAAAAATATGGCAAAATAAATATACCATCAACTATGTTTTTATCTCCACAGTTGACACTGGCAGAATTGACACGAGCAAGAAGACAGTTTATATCCTACACGAAGATGCATCCTGTGGAAGACACTGCAAAATTGTCTACGCTTTTTGTTCAGTATCTCAATACTACTTTGGGGTGATGCCTGGCTCTTAGAATAGGTCCACTTTTGAGTTTCTCCCAAATATCTGGTGGTCAACATCAACTGATTTATCCAGTTATATTTGATAATACTTTTTTTCAATTGCATCTTATTCTATTTTTGTAAAAATCTTGTTTATGAGGCAATAAGCTTGTTATGGATTAGTATACAATTAAATATAAAGAATAAAATGTACTCATAAATTGTTAATGTTATTTTGTCTACCCTATGTTATAAAAAAAGAGTTTTAGTCATGCATAATACTTCTCAAGTTTCAGAGTGCTTTGTTTCATCTTATTAAAAAAATGTTTATAAAATCCACATATTTTTTGCTTAGTGTTTAAGGGTAATGTCTTGATGGGTCCCCAGGTACATGCATACAAAAACTCCCCTTTGCATGATAGGCCCCAAATGTGTTTCCTTTGCCAAATAACAGGAGTCTTGGCATAACTCTTGCAAATATTTCTTGTTTTCAAATCTTGCTGGATTTTATCATAGCATTACCCTTTCATATGGCTTAGAATGTGTCCATCTTACCTCTTTAAATCATATATGAATGAGTTATAATGAAACATGATGAAAGATAAAAAAATAAGTGGAAAACCTTAAGAAAATCCTAAGGGAATTGAAATGTTGGAGTCTTTGCACATATGAAATATGGCTTGTATGTCACTTCTTGTTTATGTGTGTTAGCCTGTACATGTGTTATGAAGTTTACAAATCATCATCATTATCATTTGGGAGCTAACACCGGCAGGGGCGCATAGCTGCATCCACCCTTCGCTTCCACCTATGATGGCCCAGCCCATCTCTAGCTCCTCACGACAGGTTTGATCAATCTTCCCAAGCCACGACTTTCTGGGTTGTCCCACAGGCCTCCACTCAGGGTTGTCCCAGACAGAGACAACCTGGTGGGCAGGGTCATCCTGCAGAAATTGAGCCAAGTGGCCGTATAGCCAGAGTTGGCGATCGCGGTTTGTGCAAGTAACAGGTTCTGTACCGGTCTCACAGTGCAACTGTTGGTTGGACACATGGTCCCATCAACTGTACCCCATGATCCAGCACAAGGATATGTTACAAAAGGCATCAAGACAAGATTCCAAAGCACAAGATAGCATCCAGATTTCACTACCATATAGTAAAACTGGCAGTATCAGGCCCTTGAAGACACGTAGCTTGGTCCTTCTGCACAGGTACCGGCATCTCCAAATACTCTTGTCAAAAGATTTCATGACCCCTGCTGCCAGGCCAATCTATCTACTGACTTCCTGGTCTGACAGCCCAGAGTCGTGAACTGCACTACCGAGGTATATAAAACTCAATGTTTTCACCGCGAGCATGTACTGACTACATAGGGTCTCCTAGTAGGCCCCCAAAATCCTGGATCTTGGTCCAGGAGACCTCTAGCCCCAGGGGCTTCGGTTCATTGCTAAATGCATCAAGAGCCGCCACTAGGGTTTCCAGAGATTCAGATAGAATGGCAATATCATCAGCAAAGTCAAGATCTGTAACCTTGATATTGCCCAGACTTGCTCCACAGACTGAAGTTTTCATTTAGCTTCATGTTTCTTATTGCTGTGTACGCTCCTATGGATATATATAAACTTGAGGTGAAGTTTACAAAGTAAGAAGTAAATAGTTATAATAAAAATAATAAATTACAGAATCATAAAAAATGCATTAAAACTAGTATTTATAAAAATTATACCATGGTTTAGGGTTAATGTCAAATCTGACAAGTGATCCCCCTCAAAAGTATCTCTAATATATTATTATTATATTTCATATTGTCATTGAAGTAACAATCATATACCAAATTATTAAATATATTTAGTAATGGCACTTCAGGAATAGTTCTTTTTCCATTTCATTTTAAATAACAAATTAAATCGTCAATTGGATTGCAACAAGTTACATTACACATTTAACCACTCCACTGTTTTCTTTTATAGATGATAATTACTTAATTAATATGGAGAAGTTACTTTTTCACTTAAGAGTACTTTGGTCTAGTGTTACTTTCTTACTTGTATATTCTTTATACTTAGTTACCCCCCAATCCCTTGATTGTTGTTGTCGTGTGTCTGTGTGTGTGTGTGTGTGGGGGGGCTTAGGAGATGGTGACTGAGGCCGAATGTAGGGGGGGGTGTTACCCTTGCCTTGGACCTCAGGCCTCGCCTCAACTAATTTTGCTTGGTCTTTTCTTCTCCCCCTTTCCTTTTCCTTCTTTTCTTTACTCCCTTCTGTCCACTTATCCTAATTGTTGACTCATTTTCCCCCTTTTTGCCTATTTTCATCATAGTGTTATATGACCTTTTGATGTCTAACACATTTGTTTTAAACATTAACCGTTACAACCATTAACCATTTACACTTAGTTCCCATTCAAGAATGTATCAAATGAACTTGGAATAAATACACATGGTGGAATGGGTAACGAAACACTTATATTCCACCACTTTAATAATATGAATAATGCTCTAGTTCACTATTTACTCTGACTCAGATCTTTGAGGATATCACTGAGTGAAAGAGTGAGCGGCTTCTCTGTTGCTCTTATATATGTGTTTTCTACTGAATATTATAGTTTTACTAGCCTCTCACAGTCCCTTGAAATTCACACTTGTCCATGCCCTATTATAAAATATATATATATATATATATATATATATATATATATATATATGTATATATATATATATATATATATATATATATATATATATATATAACTTTACATACGACTTCATCACAAACATAATCATAATATACAGGTTTAAAATAAAAATACTTGCTTTTCTTTCTGTCTGTCTTTTCTTTTCAATTAAAGTTCCGTATTGAAACAGGTACAAGAACATAAAACATTTTAACACAAACTATATATTTGCGAAAACACTGAACTAGAAGAAATATATATAGTAAGAAGAGAATATGGAACCCATCATTAAAAGATATTTGTAGTGGGGAATATAGCTCTTCAAAGATACAAACTAAATTTCAAAGTTCAAATATTAGTTCAGAAAAGGTTAGTGACCTATTTAAAATGAAAGAGAATATAATGTATGTGAGTATGAAAAATTGCATAACTAGTTACAGAAGAATGAAATGCATGGGATTCCATTTGCCATTCCAACATATAAATAAATACATATATAAGAAATTGCATAGGAAAAAAGAGAAGATACCATTATATTTTCTAACTTAGAAATGTGATACTAATATACAAAACACATCAAAACTCCATTCTTTGATAACCCCTAAACCATTTAGGTTCATAAGTAGTCTCTTAAACCTTTTTATACATTTTTAAACACTTTTCAATTCCAGTTAATCCTGCATTACTCAGCTCTTCAATGATGTGGTCTCGCAAATCTCCTCTCTTGAAAAGAGAGCAATATATTAGACAAGGAAATGAACTGAAAAAAAAAGTGTGATAAATGGTAGACATCATTAAAGAAAACACTTTCTGTTACAAAAAAGAAAGACAAAGAAAAGAAAAGAAAAGGGAACAAAGAAGAATAAAAATATATATGTATATATTATGTGTACATATATGTACATGTATTTAGATTTATATATATATTTATATACATGTATATAAATATATATATATATAAATGAATTCACATATATATTCATATATATGTATATATATATATATATATATATATTTAGATTTATATATGTATATGTATATATATATTCATATATATGTCTATATATGTATATATACACATGTATATACATATATATATAGATGTTGTATGTATGTCTGTGTGTGTGTATATATATATGTATGCATATATATATATATATATATATATATATATATATATATATATATATATATATAGACAGAGAGAGAGAGATTGTAAATATACATATATATATATATTGTATATATACATATATATATATATATATATATATACTGTATATATACATATATATATATTGTATATATACATATATATATATATTGTATATATACATATATATATTGTATATATAAATATATATATATTGAATATATACAT
>NC_061819.1:19018019-19025519 GCF_019202785.1 Penaeus chinensis | reverse complement strand
AATATCATGAAGAATGTCAGGAGAGGTACAATCCAGGGAAGGGTAATATTGTGACAAAAGGGAATCACATGAGGGAGTGGAAGAGATAACAAGGAAGGGGGGGGGGGGGGGGGTACAGATGAAGTAGAGAGGGGAATGGGGTGTGCTGGGAGGGGTGTGATGAGTAGAAAGAGAATGAATGTCAGCAGTCACTTTGAGCAGAGAGATTGGAGGAAGGATAAGGTAAAGGAATGTTATTTTGGGCTATGACTAGATAGTTTTCAATGTTCTCATACATGCATATGTGTGTATATATGTATATATATATATATATATATATATATAAATATATGTTTGCTTGTGTGTGTGTGTGTGTGTGTGTGTGTGTGTGTGTGTGTGTGTGTGTGTGTGTGTGTGTGTGTGTGTGTGTGTGTGTGTGTGTGTGTGTGTGTGTGGGTGTGGGTGTGTGTGTGTGTATTAAATTATATATATACATATATATATATATTTATATATATTAATGTGTATATATATATATTATATATATACACACACATTAATATAATATACATATATATATATATATATTAATGTATATATATATATATATATATATATATATATATATATATTATATATATATATATATACACATATTAATACATACACACACACACACACACACACAAACACACACACACAAACACACACACACACACACACACACACACACACACACACACACACACACACACACACACACACACACACACACACACACACACACACACACACACACACACATATCTATTAACCCAATGCCACCAGTCATGGCATGTACATACATGCCATACCCACTGTGAGTTTACATTATTGATTGTTTTTAAACATAAATAGCTACACTTGTGCTAAATCACCAATGAGCCAATTATAAGTACTGCCTGTCCCACCCATTTACCCTTTCCTTGATTTACAAAAATATTTTACATTATCTTCTTTTGATGTTACTAATGCTTATAACGTAGTAATATGATAAAAAGAACACCATTGATATTCATAGCATTAGTTAAAAAATAAATAAATAAATAGAATAAAATAAAATAAAATTAAGTTAAATTGATTAATTTAATTTTCTGCCAATTCAAGGAAAGGTGAAATCAGGTAAGGTCACAAGGTCTATTTATTGACTCCTTTGTGGCTAAGCATTACCAGAGCCATCTATGTGCAGAGACATTTCACAAAAAAAAAAAAAAAAAAAAAAGAGCACAGTATTTTCCCATGGCATTGGGTCAATATAAATATATATGTCTACATATCTACATATCTATATATCTATATATATGTATATATATATATCTATACATATACATATATATACACACACATATATAGACGTATATACATATGTATATACATATATATATATATATATATATATATACATTAATATAATTATAATTATAAATATATCATATATAGTCATGAAAAACTAAATATATGATATTTATGTCATATAGTAAAATAAGAGCAATATATGATATCTAGTATTTGGATATAAATCTGCTACAAGATTTCCATTCATATGAGTATATATTTAATTAACTTTTTGCAATGTTGCAAGGTTTGTTCCAATACTATGCGAGGACCTGAAGGAATTTTTGCTTACTTGTTCTTGGGAACATTCTTGGAATAGAAGGGTAATGTCAGAGTAGAATGCTGTGGTGGGAATCACAAAAAATCAATCCCATATAACTAAACTAAAAAGTGTAATCGAAAGCTCTGTAGAGGTGGAAGTAGTTGAAGGATAAGAACAGGAGCATACAGAGTGAGGTAGTACTATGGGAGGGGGGAGGGGGATAAGAATGCAGAATAGTAATAAATGAGAAGGGGGGTTGAAAATGAAGAGGATTGTGGAGGACGAAGAGATGGAGTGATGGATGTTGGGAGAGAGTAAGAAATGTTTTCTGAGGTTTGGGTAATAACCTGTGTAGGTAACTTGCAATGGTCTGAGCTGACAGCAGGTACTGAAGAGTGGGTAACAGTCACAGTGTTCAGAATCATTATCAAAGGAAAGCCAGGGGTCAGGGAATCAGAAAATTTCATATGTAGGCCTACTTGATAAAGGGGTAAGCATCAATGCCCCTCATAAAATTTCAAAATCCTTATTGGCCATGGTAAGCCTGGAGCTTACACCTGAGGGGTAAGAGCTAGATAACTAAAAAGGGGAATACTGTGCCCATGACTCCTAGAGGGTGTTCATGACTGACCCAAAGCTAGCCTTTTATCCTTCCAATACAGTTCTTACATCTTAGGAAGTGTACAAAAGGGGTTGGAAAAGAGAAGAAAAAGGAAAGGGGAAGCAGGAAAAACCATGCAAAACACTGAGGCTTCAGTCTCCATCTCCTAAGCCTCCCCACAACAACTGCAGGCATAGGATTGGGGGGATTTGAAGCAGGTTTAATAGCTGTTTAATATTATTTTCTATGTAGAGATTATGATCAGCTTCCATGATATGAAGACAATATTGATGAAAAAAAATCCCTTGTAGAACAAATGGCTAGAAAAACTGCAAATGGCATATAATTTATCATGTTTTTTGTATTAGAGAAGACACAAAGAGACATTTCTAAATCAGCATGGCAGAATACCAAGTAAGAGCCACCCAGAGCACCCTTTGGATATATAATCTGTCATAAACTGCCTCAATTGACTATCCTACCTTGCCAGGAGACCACCAAGGCGATGAGTGCTGGAAATGTCGCCCCGTATAAGGATGGACAGAGTCAGCAGAGCAGGAGGAGCAAAGAAGGCTGGAAGTTCTAGGACTTCAGTGTACATATTTACCTACATGAAAAAGTAAATAAATAAATAAAAAATTAAAATATAGTGATAAATAGATATTTTTAAAGTAAAGTAACTGATATGCAACTCATTACTGTAGGGATCACAAATATTGCACTATACAGCACCAATGTTTTGTCTTAGAAAGAAAGAAATCTCTAACAGTCGAAAGAAGTCTCAGGTACATTTAAATAAGATATCTTAGAATAAAGATGCCTGTGCATATAATATACTGTATTTTTCTATGCATACAATATACTTTTCGTTACCTTGACATAAAAATCCAAAATCTGATGCAAGACCATTGGATGGTATTTGAAGTCCAGAAGAGCAGAGAGAAAGAAACGCTCCATTCGTACCATGAGAAACCACAGTCCTACAATTGTATTGCAGCTCACCACTTCCTGAGGCCAGTCATGATAGGGTTTTTCTAGAAAAAATATTTTAATTTAATTTTTGAATGGTACTGTAAAATAGAACACAGTTAGCTAGTTACAACTTTTTTGTGTGAGGTTGGGGAAAGGTGTTATCTACATTCTGGATATCTAGAATTACAAAATGTATTTTAGGCCAGTCATGATCCCTTTACATGCCACAGAAAATATAAATATTTAACCGCTCAAGTGTATAATACTTTTGGCAAATTTAATGACTATTAGATTTTAAAATTTCAAAAGAAATGCTGCCTTTATCTAACAAATTTATACAATGAAAATATGGTGGGAAATGGAAGATGATAAAATGGAGGGAGAACGATATATTTATTAAACAAGCATGCTGCGTATTGTTCATAAACTATATAAACATACTCTCTTTCTGTCGATCTTCTTCCTGTGCTACTATTGCCCATGCACAGGCTGTCTTGGCAATGGCAGCAACGACCAAACACCAAGTTACTAGAGAATGACCACTCAGGAGCCTGGCAACCGTCCTCAAGAAAGTCTCAGAGATGAATTCAGGGGAAGTGAAAGTTGTTGTTTCCAGGAGGGAGATGACCTGAAAAATACAAGAATACCCATTTTATAACTTAATGTGGCGAGAGTGGTTGTAATCAAAACTTTGCAAAGAGATTTATAAAGACCTTACTTGTTTGAAGTGATTTGATTCATCCCATTTAGTTAAAAATTCTGTGAGGAAATGGTTGACAACAGGGATGAGGGTTCCTGTGCAGCGAACAAGGTTGTGTGCAGCCAAGAGAAGTCTCTGTTGACGTTCTTTGCTGGCTGCCCCCAGGCCTTCCACAACCTCTGTTTTTAAAGACCGACTAATAAACACTTGTATATGTTACACTTAGAAATATGGATCACCAATATAATTTATAGAAAAAATCATATTACATCCTGCACAAATACATGTTCCTAGTAATATTAAGGGGAGCATATGCCATGCATAATGAATTTCATAATGAACATATTAATTTAATTATCAAATACTATACATGACTATAATGTGATAATCATCCACAAGTTTTAATAACTTCAAAAATTGAATTTTGTAGTTTCTATTTTGTATGTGGCTTCATTTTGTCCTCTTTTGCTTTTTGGAAATGATACTGTCAATGTTCAATTAATACATAATTTAGAACAGACAGAGAAAGAGGGACAAAGATGTTTATCTATTTTCTCTATTGAAAATTATCTGCCACATCAATATCTAAGGTCATTAGCAGCATATACAAAATATAGGAATAGGGTGGGGCAAGAAAGTTTCTTGGTTCACAAGGCAATGTTTGTAATAAATTACCACTGTATATATATATATATATATATATATATATATATATATATATATATATAATGAACTGACACCTCTCCCTTCCCTTTGAAAGATATCAATTACTTGATTGCATGCAAAGGTATCAAGAAGTACTACCTCTATCTCTTTGGCTAAGTTCAGTTTAAATTGGACATGGAGCATAACCCTTGATGTTGTATTAAGCTTCAGCTGCTGCATTGAGGTAAGCCATTTAGGTGCTAGCAAGTGAGGTGTTGGATGAGAGTTTTTATGGTACTACAACAGAAGTAGATGTTGCTGCACCTGCAATTGAATGTAGATGGTTGAGGTGGTGTAAACTCTGGTGTATGAGACACTGAAGAGGAAATAGCTGCAAATGGAAATGAATCTGGTGAAGACGTGAAGGAAGAGAAGAAAGGCACCAAGCAATGGGAAGGAGTGGTGCTCAATGGCATGTATTCCTCTGCCTCACTTCCTTTACCCCATCAACTTTTCTTCCATGCTATGGTTAACAGGTCCCTTTTCATGTTTCTATTATATCCAATATACATTATTCTGGTAGGGAAAAGAAAAAAAGAAAAAAGAGAGAGAAAAAAAAAGGAAATTTGCAATGCTGAATGACAAAGAAGACAGAGGACACAAGAATATGTATTCATTCTAATGTCTGCAGAATCTCACGGTCTTTGCTAAATTGTTGCCAGATGTAAAACAATGTATATTCCATAATATTTGTAGAAAGAAAATACAGGAAAACACAGGGACCACTCAGGAGCCTGGCAGGTGTATATCCATCAGTTTGTATTTCTTCTAGAACTTTAAAACTCAATTCAATAATGCTATGACACACACAGTTCCTGAGAGGTGTATTTTTTTTCTTTTATACCACTGCATATGCTCCCCCTGCCTTACTTGGAACAAATTAATAAGACTCAGTAAAACTAGTTCCCACCTGTTCTCAATGCTAACTCCAGCCAGTTGGTTATGCTAACTAAAACATGTTGCTGGTGAGGTCTAAATAAGGAAATAATAATGGGATTGGAAAGATGAGTCGCTGAGTTGTTAGGCCACTGCCACTTTTCACAGTCTCTCATTCCTTTTACAATGTCTGGGAATCTGAAAATATGAGAATATAGGTCAACGTAAAACTTTATATCTAAATTTATGCTCTTCAGTAACATGATTCTAGTATTTACTGTCTGTGAGCACAAACTTTAAAGGACACTGCATATATCTTCTAAAAAAAGAAAAAGAAAAAAAGAAAAGAAAAGAAAGAAAGAAAAAAAAAAAAAAAAAACAGACAGCACTTACTTCCTGTACTGAGAAACAAATATCATCTTTTCCTTCTTTTCCTCTAACTTCTCTGTGTAAACATTATTATTTGCTTGAGGAACAGCTGTGTGGCGGTCATAAGGATTAGCCTGAAATAGAACAGAATTTCAATCATTATGACCCATAACACCAAAAACTGAAAGTATGAAGTACCTGTAGTGTACTGAATATTCAGAGAAAACTAAGCAACAGAACAAACCACTGGATATTAAAGCCATTCCACATTAAAACTGTATTTTACCAATAAGTAAAACAAAATATTTAAACAACTTCTCAAATTCATAGTCAACTAACCCTTTCTGCTCTAATTTCCTCAGCCCAAACATTATCACTGTCTTGGACCAAGGAGCCTTCCGAGCCATCCTGAAGCCTCGCTCTTGCAGCAATCATGGATATCTTTAGGTTCTTTGGTGTCAATGGCACTGTTCTCTTGTATGTCAGGTGACCAACCACCAAGTCAGGTCGGAACAGCTGATACAGTCTGGAGGAAGGAAGTTCTCAGTCCAATTCTAAATTTATTATCTAAATTGGTGGCAGATCTAGAAAAGTTTGGAGGTACATCCCAAACTATTAATTCATGATAAAATCAATTGTAAAATTAATGATAAAAAATAATAAGGTGGTAATAATGATAATGATAATAACAATAACAATAATAATAAAAATGATAATAACAATAACAATAATAATAATAATAATAATAATAATAATAATAAAATAATAATAACAACAATAACAGTAGCCACAACAGTAATAATTATCCAGTAATGATAATGATAATGCCAATATGATATATTATCATAATTGTTATTTTTCAATTTTATATGTCATTACTATCTTCATTAAGACTACATGGGGGGGAGGGGGCACATGCCCAGGAGCTACCCCCATGATCTGCCACTGCTTATATGATTTTATCTATTTAGAAAAATTATCAACCCATGTTATTTAAAACAAATGAAACTATATATATAGTAAAAATATGAAATATAATATATTTTGCAAATCTCAAAACAGCATGCAACCGTGAATACCTCAGAAGATGGCAAGTACTGTTGTGAAAACCAGGTTTGCCTTTCAGCATCATCAGGAATAGCACACGATTCTTTGTCACATCCTCACGTATTGTTATGTACTGCAGTATTTTGCAGGCCAATGCACACTGTAATGTTATTCAAAAGTGATTACTTTTTGTTACTCTGTTTTATCTCTGTATGTAGTTCTTTTTCACTCTTTCACTGAAGTAAAGTGCTTTCCTTCTTTTAATCCATATATTTTATATGTGATTTTTTATAAAAGAAATCTTAAACATATAACAATGTAATCTGTTTAGAGGAGTAGAAGTAAAAGATTGAAAGGGAGGGAGGGAGGGAGAGACAGGAGAGAGAGAGAGACAGGAGAGAGAGAAAGAGAGGAGAGAGGAAGAGACAGGAGAGAGAGAGGGATAGGAGAGAGAGAGATAGGAGAAAGAGAGAGACAGGAGAGAGAGAGGGAGAGAGAGAGAGAGAGAGAGAGAGAGGGAGAGAGAGAGGGAGAGAGAGAGGGAGAGAGAGAGAGAGAGAGAGAGAGAGAGAGAGAGAGAGAGAGAGAGAGAGAGAGAGAGAGAGAGAGAGAGAG
>NC_061819.1:19000519-19005519 GCF_019202785.1 Penaeus chinensis | reverse complement strand
GCTTTCTGTAGCCTTTGGGATTCTGGAAAAATGGTAATAAACCTCCATATGTTCTGGCAAGATAGGGTCACTTCCTTATGGGAGTTGCAAACTGCAAGCAATAGTCTTGCCAGAATACTCCCTTTTAAAGCAGTGTCAAAGGTGCATAGGTTTCAATAAGGAATCCTTTGTAGATCAATGTTACAATTCTTTAAAAGACCCTAGCCATTGAACAAATTTTTTATAGAACATTGTACTTGGGTGTCAGGATTTGATATTAAACCGATTTTTCACAATTTTCGTGAATTTTGATTCAAGCATTGATATTGGATATGACCCTTATAAACTCGAGACTTGTCTGATAAAAGATATAAAGTTGACAAGTGCATGGCCTCTTGCTGTTATTACCATACACTAATACTTTCGAAGGATTAGTAAATAGTAAAGGAAATGTGAATACAGGTGTTGTGAAAATGGTAGATATTTTTGAAATCTTGATAATGTAAGTATAGGAAGATTATCATTTGTAACTTTTTATTATTGCAAATGTGGCCTTTGACTTTGAGTTTGGTATGTGGTGCCACAGCTGCATAACATGCAGTATTGATAACTTCTAGAAAGTAATTCTTTTAAAAATGTACTTGGTTTAGAATACCCCCCCCCCCCCCTCCAGCCCCAAAGACTTGCAAGTTGACAAGAATACCCTTAAATCCATAATCACCACTGAAGGCATGGATGCAAGCATTGTATTTTCTCTTACTGATTTGGTAACTAATAAAATTTTATTGTTGCAGTGATACAGCAACCCAAGCTTTAAATCACTTTGCTCAGGGCAAGAGACACTTGGTTGTTGGTGACATTTCATCTGCAGTTAATTCTTTGCAGGTAAGTTCTTGCTTCAAATTGTATTTACTCCAGCCAATGCTTTGGAAGACTGAAATTTAAAGTTTCAACAGGGATGAAATATATCTTTTCCAATTTGAAAAATAGTCCACTGGTATTTTAATAAATTGCTGGATAACTCCAAATTTCGTCCTTAAAATTGCAGGAGGCATGTAGACTACTAGCAGAGCAATACGGTGAAACTGCTCCAGAGTGTGGTGATGCTTATTTCTACTATGGCCGTGCATTGCTTGAAATGGCACGCATGGAGAATGGAGTCTTAGGAAATGCTTTAGATGGAGGTATGTTGGGTTTCAGTTGCTTATTCAACCCTGCGATTACACCAAGGTATGGTATGGTCTAAATTTGTTGGCGGTTTTGATTTTCAGTTCCCGATGGAGATGACATGGACAATTCCCAGGTAGAAAATCCTGAAAAAATGACAGGTAAATTTTTTTGTTTGTGGTTGGAATATGTGGAATTTTATGGCTTATTTTTTTTTTTTTTCTAGATTGTAAGTTGCTAGAACAGAGTAAATTGTGATGTCTTTTGCATAGAGGATGAGAAGAACGAGGTAACAGAACAGGTTGGGAAAGCATTGGAAGAAAACTTTAAAGATCTTGAGGATGTGTCAAAAAGTAAAACGGCAAAGCAGAATGGAGATACAAAGGCAGTGGAGTCTTCAGGTGTTGAGGAGGCTAAAATGGATGTAGATTCAGCTGGAGTGTCAGATTCCAAAAATGAAGATGGAGGGGAGAAGAAAGATAAAGTAGAGAAGTCGGCAGGGGAGGAAAAGAGTAAAGCAGAAACCTCGGACACTGATGGCACCACCACTTCCAAAGTAGAGGCTAGCTCAGTAGATAGTGAGAATGTAGACAAGGAAAGCAAGCCTGAGAAAAAGGAAGTTGTGGATACCAAAGATGGTTCCAAAGAGGAGGCAAAGAAATCGGAGAAGGTGACGGAGGAGAAGGTTAAGAAGGTTGAGAAGGTTGAGGCTAAGGAGGAAGAAGGGAAAACCACTGAGAAGGGAGAGGGAGAGAAGGAAAAGGGATCAGGAGACACTAAAGATGAAAAGGGAAAGGAAGATGCCAAAGTTGAAGAGGAGAAAGTAAAATCGGAAGCAAAGGAAGAGGAAATGGAAACTGATGTCACTGAGAAGAGTAAGACATAGTAGGGTTGTGGGGTAGAAAGAAATGAACCATATGTAGATAGTAGTAGTCAGATAGTAGGATGGTTGACTGCATAGGCACTTGTACAGTTTGGATGCTAAATTACTTTCAGAAGTTGGAAGTTTGTGCTATAGAGTAGGAAGATTGCTTTAATTGCACAATTATTTCTTGTTTAATTTGGAAACTTTCCTTGCAGAGGAAGGCAGTACAGAAGGTGAGGAAGAGGATGAGGAGGAAGGTGATGGAGATGGAGATGGAGAAGGCGAGGAAGAATCTCAAGAAGAATCCCAGGATGAAGGTGAAAAGGAGAAAGGTGCCAACCAAGAAGAAGGCAAGTACTAGTTATACTAGTTATGGTATTTAGAGCCCCAATTATCTTAGTCATGACCAAAAACATGCATTTTTAAGATTGGCCAGCTGGTCCTTGGACAAAATAGGCAATGTGGAGATGAATAGGAGCTTGATGGCTGGGATATTAGGGTAGGTCGGGTATTTACTAGGGACAACTCTTATTTTTAAATCATGGTTCTGGAAGAAACCAAAAACAATGTAGGAACCAAATTAAAAATGTTGTAGAATTCTCTCTTCACTTGATTGCATTTCTTAATCAGTCCAGCTTGTATAAACTGACATGCAGTGATACTTTCCCTGTAGATGTGATAAGGATTGGGCAAAGAAATTGAAGACCATGAGTTTAAACCATCTTGGGCCAAACCTAGTTCAATGCTCTTAAGTGCATTAAGGATCCAAGAATTTGAAGTATATTGGTTAGATTCTTCCCACCCCCCACCCCCTCCCAGTATGTGATTATCCAAATTTTACCCAAAACAAGAATACGGAGTGCATGTCTTGCTATACTGACTTGAATTGGTGAAAACCTCTTCAATATGAAAGGTCAAATTAACTACATACTGACAGAACAAACGGCTTGATCTATGGAGTGTCTGTATGCAGCAGCGACGTGCCAAAGCTCTGAGCAGGGTGTTCGGCTTGATGTAGCTGACTTCTGTACTTGGTCAGCTTCTCATTAATCTCCAGTGTAGTTGTGCCCCCCCCCCCCCCCCATCCATCGGTAAGGGGTTAATTTAAAAAAAATTAGTGGGTGTCTTAATGCAAAGCATTTCATATAAATGTGCACTGCTTAATAGTCTCTACTATTTGGGAGTACATGAAACCAAAACGTTGCTGGAAGTTGATATAGGTATTTAGAAGCACTGTCAATCCAATGACATCAAGCAACTGGATCCACCAAAGACCAGGCCAGAAGTGGGCACCATAGATAAAATGTCCTAAAATATGCATAAATTTGATCAAATGAAACTCAAGTAGGAAGCTTACATTAAAGTGCATGTAAACCACTTAATACTAGGTGGCAACACTACTTTCATAAAACTAATTTGAGAAGGGAGCGTGGTAGGTAGTTGCCAAGTCCCCTTACTGCGAGTCCTTTTATTTAACAATTCGTAACTACTGCCAGGAATTCAAACCACTGGCAGCAGCAGTTGTAAATTCCTTGGCAGTTTTTGTATGCACAGCAGTGTGTCAGTTGATGGACTTGGGCCTGGCAGATTTAAGGAGTATACCTACATGGAAATGTAGGCATACCCCTCTTCCCCAAATGAAACCCCTGTCAGGGATACCAATATCAAGTGTCACAAATTTTTCCAAGCATTTTCTTAGATCTTTTTTAATGTCAACCCCAAAAATTTGATTTGGAAAATATTTCAACATATCAAATTTGGTTAAGTTTTCTGTATTCACAAGCTTGTGCTTTGGTTATAAAAAGCCGTATTGTTTGAAATAAAGGCCATGTAGGTGTACCTAGTGTGAACTAAAATGGCAATTCACACCATGATGCAAGTTCCTTTCTTAGGTCCATAATTAAGAGCTTGGCTCTAAGATCTTGTGGTGGGCCTCGTCTTTAAATATCAAAGCAACCATTATCCTTTTTCTATTTACTTTCAAATTTGAAGTGAATGAAGATCCATTATTTTACTGCTAAAATTGCCAATATCTAGAAGTCCCATGTGAATAATCTTATGAAGCTGGTCTGAATTTTATACTAAAATGATATGCAACAGTTAAGGTCCAATCTTTTGTTACATAGTTGACAATTTAGATTCACTGTGTGAAGAGTTAAGTTGACATTGCACATGATTTATTGATATATGGAAGACATGTGTCTGTAATAGTAATATACAGTTTTAATTGATATGTAATAGGAATTTACCATTCACAAAGGCCACATAACCCCATAGATATGCTTCATTGGGTGCCTATGTATTAGCACTAAGTGAATGTTAAGGGGACTGTCGCCATCTAATCTTGGTATCCTTAATATGAAGTCGGTGAAGTATGTCCCCTTATCTTTCTTTCCATCTAGAAGTGATACCTAAGATTTGTTACTTACTCAAATATTTCAATTACTAGTAACTTTATTTTTTACATTTGTATGGTTTTCTAGAGTATAGAGGGGGGGGGGGGATGATGCAAGTCTTACAAAACTGAATAAAAGCAAGTCTTTATATCCTTATCAAACTCTGCCACACTGTAGGGCAGTGTCCCCCTCCTCCCCCCCAGTTAGTACATTGCATTGTTAAAAATGCAGAAAGAATTGCTATACTACATATTACTAAATGTGAATGTCTTGATGGTTTTTGGAAGGTCATAAGTAGGAGTGAGGTAGAAATTAAATCCATGGCATAAACTTGATGTAGATATTAATCATGGTTCTAATTTAAAGCAAGTTAACCCCTTCATGACAGGACACATTTCTGTCATAAACTGCTTGAAATGTGGCATTGATTCGGCTCGATGTACCAAACTCCCCTGCTCAGTCATCTTCCCCCCCCCACCCGTCACCAAGGGGTTAATGGACAAGACTGTCTTTTTCAAATAAAAGAAAGAACTGACATTTATAAACCATTTTCTACAGGGGAAAAGACTGAAGAGGATGAGGAAGTATCAAAC
>NC_061819.1:18975519-18995519 GCF_019202785.1 Penaeus chinensis | reverse complement strand
TAATCAATTGGAATAAATTATAGCGTGTTTAAAACCAAAGCATACAGTTTATACGGGATAACTTATGAAACTTTTTCAAAAGGGTGTTTTTTTTTTTTTTTTTTTAAACCCAAGTTGGGTCTTTTATGCATCCTGAATATTAGTATCAAATACATTGTGTACATGATTTTATACTCCCATTTTAGCTGCTTTTCCTCTAATTAGCCAGTTACCTCATTTTGGAGTATACACCACCATAGCTTGAATAGCACTCAACCCCTGATGCCACTGCAGACAGTAGTTGTGCTGAAATTACATCACTATCTGACACATGAAATGACCCTCGTTCAACAGCTGACATACTCAGGCACGAAATCACTAAATTTAAATGCTTGAAAAGTACCTGATGTCCTAATTTAATGACCAACAAAATGGACAATGGGAAAAGGAAACTTTCCTTTTGTTATTCACTTCTGCACTAAAGTAGGTTGAAAGGAAGGCTGAATCAGGTTTGCAGGAAGGTGGGCTTATGACATGACCAAACCTTTTTCACAAGTTATTGCATGTCATTGCATAGTTGTAATTGATTAATTTGTATGTTCACTGCTTATGCAGATGTACATTAATCACTGTACTTTGTACAAAGCCACAGCTGTTCTAGTTGTGCAAGTAGGTCCTCTGCTGACCGCTTCAGTATTAAGTTAAACCCCTATCTTGGACATCGATCTGCTCCTTGTCAACTTCATTTTCATGATCTGGCCAGTTCTTTGTATATCTTCAGACTGTTACACATGTTATTCCATCTTGTCCCGATCCATAAGATGTTGCCCACCTTCCTGATGGTATCTTGCAGAAGCATAGTGTTTGTTTCTAAAGTATTGTTTACACCACATGCTTTTTTAATATTGCCAATTCTCGGAAGATTCGGAATGTCAGTACAGCCATAGATCACCAGCTTCAGTTAATTTCTTTTTTTTTTTTTTTTTTTTTACATTAGGCTGATTATCTATCGCAATGCTACCAACATGACAACCAAGTTATTTACACTTCTGAATTGCTCTTCTAGACATTCAGCTACAAGAGGCTGGCCTCTTGTCTATTTTATCCACTACATATGTATGACAATTTGAGGTCACAGTAAAACGCACAATAGGCTCATGAATGTTAGACTATTCATTTAAAGACTGACAGTTTTATCCTTCAGTTCGTACTTTGCATATTCTTTCCCATACATCATGGGTAGTTTGTCTGCAATTGCTTTTCTTGGAGGTTTGTATCCTGGCATCATTCCCCAACCATTTTAAAAAACGATGTTCTACCAATCTAAATGAAGTTGGTTCCAAAGACCATCGTAGCAGCTAAATCAAGGTTTGCATTTTCATAAGAGAAGTTGTCTTAGTAACAAATGTGTCCAGAATTGCTGCTTCATGCTTGGAAAAGCTTGTGGCAGATGTACATTATTTCTGTAATGCTGGAGTTACAACTCTTCTTTGAGGCACCTCAAAGTGGTGAATTTGATGCAATAGGTACACTGAAAAAGAAAGCCAAGTTGATAAGGTTTTTAATTTATTCTTATTTATTTAGTTTACTCCATTTGACCATAATTCAACAAGAATAGCCAATGATTTTCATTGTTCCCTGGATCATCCAAATCCTTTTCTGATAATTCAGTTTGTAGCTGCAGAAATTTAATTCTTGCTACTATTCTTTGTAGCTCAGGTTTGCATATAGCTTTCCATCCTTTCCCAGACTATGAAGGAATTGTTAATATATTCCCACATTGGATCACTCTTTGTACCAGATATAGTAAGCCGTGTGGTCAATGGCTTTTCTACGCTCTTTCAGTTAGCTCAGTAATAAGTCTGACACTCTACTACTACAAAGTGGCACAATTCCGGCCATGTCACATGTATGCAAGAAACAGGAGTCAGGACAGAGAATGCAATCCTGGCCAATAGCTACTGGGCTGAGTGACGGGTTCAAAAACAGTTGTAACCAAGCGAGAGAGAATGCAACAGGCTGTAAGAGCACTCCAAAATGTGTTTTAAACCAATGTTTAGAATACTTAAGTTTTCCAAATATGTTTATGCTGATTATAAAAATCTGATGTAACTTGTAAAAATCAGATTTTTTATTTTAAGAAAATTACCAACCCTGTTGTATGGTGCTTAGTCTGATGTGATGGATCTTGGTTAGGATATATAAAATGCTGCCAATCCCCTGGCAATCCTTTTACATAATTTATTTGTAATACACGGTAAGCTCCCCCCCCCATCCTTTGCCCGTTGTTGTCGTGGGGGGGGGCTTAGGAGACGAAGACTGAGACCCAATGATGGGGAACTCCTCAACCTTGTGACTCAGCCATCGACTCAACAAATTTTGCATGGTCTTTTTTCCCACTCATACTTTTCGTTTCAGTTTCTTCACCAATCCCTTCACCAATCCCTTCTACTATCCCCCACCTAAGGTGTGAGAGCCGTGCTGAAAGGATGAAAGGCTGACTTTGTGCCAGTCCTGAACGGCCTGAGGGAGCCATGGGCACGGTATTCCCCTGCTTTAGTTGTCTAGCCCTTACCCCTCAAGCGACCCTGAAGGGTGGACCATTTCTCTCCCCAACATACTCCAGGCTTATCATGGCCAACAGTGAATAACCATTAACCATTAACCATTAACCATACCATTATTAGAGGCAATTGCCTCTTCATCAAATAGCTCCACCAATTCAAACTCGCCCGATTCCCTGACCCCAGGCTCTCCTTTGACCACGGCTCTGAACACTACAACTAATACCCCCTCCTCAATGCCGACTAGTACAGTATCCACCCTAATCAACACCCCAGGAGACATTTCTACTCCCAACATGCTCAACTTCAACAACTATACCCCCACAACCTTCTTCATCAACTACCCCATCCTCCCTTATTACTACCTTACAACCTTATAACCTTATTGTCCACCTCCCCATAACACTACTCCCTCTTCCACATGCCCTCGTCCTTCTACTACCCCCATCTCTACAAAATTCTTAAATAATCTATTTAGCCCAGCCAAATGGGACCGATTTTCGTGATCCCTCCCACAACTTGTCACACTTTCTGCTTTGACAACCTGTTTTCATTCCTCAAATGCATATACATCCTTCACTTGATCTAACCCCTATACGTTACCTTACCCAACCTTAACCCATTTACTCGTCAATTCCTTTGCCCAACTTTGACAACTAATCACTAACTCAACCACCCTTCACTACCATTTACTATAGTGCTACATGACCTTAGATGTCTAGCACATTTATTTTGCTTTTAACCATTAACCATTAACCATTACACGGTAAGCTAGTGAACTCTAAACTGTTGGAGCCCCCCCCCCCCCCCTCGTAAGCCCTAGCTGAGGTTTCGCTGAAGAAAACCGGTAAAATTCGGTTCTGAAATTATTTTAAAGGTTGTCCATCGTGGTAGCAACATTATCTCTGGGGCCTCGTGCACACAGTCTAACGCTCCCTTGGCCTGGTAAATAGTCAGTATCGTAATTCACACGGGTGCCGAGATCTGCAAGTGTTGCCAATCCATGGCCGGCAGCAAACAGGCAAGTTCCCAGGCAGACGGATTTGTCTGATTTCGCTCGACCAGGATTGGTTTGCCCGAACGTCGGTCATTCAGCAAGTGCTATAGGCGGTTTTTATAGGTAGTTACTATATTAAATTGTTATGCATAACTTGATATTCCAATAAGGAGTGCATTGTCAATTCCATTATTAAATCTTCAAATGGTTCATCTGTAACTGAAATTACTATAAACCAAAAGGTAAAAGTTTTGAGTGATTGGGGTGACTGTGTACACAATAAAATCGATTGTATTTTAGCCATTTCACCCATAAAAGTTTTGCACTTTCGGATTTGCTACACCATTAACCCAACTATTGTCCTATATAAAGTTTGATGTAAGTAGTATATTTTTAATCTATTGTCGCATTTATGGCAGGTTATTCAAAGATGGGTTATTGTCAGCTGAGTTTTACAATGGGGGCACGGTGGTGGATTTTTTTTTATATGTGAGGTGTGTGATTTTTGTGGCGTTTACTCTTAGGCGCGCCAACACCACCTCTTCTCTTGTGGTTTTTTTTTCTGTGGGCTGTGTGGTTTCTATTATTGTTTTGTTTGTTGTTTATGGTTAGGTTGTATGTTTAGGCTCACTTTGCCACATGTATATTTGCTTTTTAAGACACAAAACACCTAAGATGTGTACGAAATTTGTTAATGTCCTAATCGCCAGTTGACCCGGCTAATTAGTGAATCTGAAAATTAACTATTCTATCGTGGGTCGCCGATAGTGCAAAATCTATAACTTTATCAATAGCAAAAAGTTCAGCAAGAAAGCTGAATGTATAATTCGGCAGTCTGAACTTCATTTCACATTCACACACCCACACACTCATCTGTCTTGGAGCCGTCGGTATAAATATGAAAAAAGGGAGATGTTTAATAAGGATCTCTCTTAACCTCTGGTGTACCTCCACCTCCGGCGCCATGGCCTTGGCTGACGGAAGCCAGGCTTCCAAGATGGCAAAATTGAGAGTTTCCCATGACGCTATGTTTGACTGAACCAGGGTATCGATGGTAGAGAGATCTATACCGACTTTCTCGACGAGGTCGTGAAGTCGCGAGGAGAAGGGCCTAATACCTCCATTCCTTTAGGATGGCTCGGGACTCGAGCCACCTTTGCGGCATAGGTCAGTGCTAACTGGCTGCGTCTCGGTCGGAGGGGAGGTACTCCCGACTCCACCTCAAGACGCTTAATACGAGTCCATTTCAGGTGTACATTCGTACACAAGCATTCTGCGCAGCTTCCAGACCTTTCAAAATTGAGTTAGATGCCTAGCCATAAACGATTGACCCATAATCTACTTTAGACCTAATAATGGCTTTATATATCATTAGCAAAAGTTTTCTATCAGCTCCCCATTTATTTCTAGCCATACACTTTAATAAATTTAGTCCTCTTTGACATTTGTTCTTTAACTGACCAATGTGGTCTTTCCAATTGAGTCCACGAACGAAGAGTAGACCAAGAAATTTAGCAGAATTTTGAATAGGTAGGTATTGGGTGATTATCTAGTTAGCCTGATTGGCATCTTCCTATGTGAAAATTAAAAAAAAAAAATCTGAGTAGGCCATATTGCCATGTCATGTAGACTTTTTCTAAATCTAAGAATACTGATTTTTTTTATTGGCAAATGCCTCTTGAATATGATTTTCCAGTTTTACTAGCTGATCAAGAGTTTGGCGTCCCTTTCGGAAGCCGCACTGATCGTCAACTAACAAATTTCTGGTATTTAAAAAATGCAATAGCCTACTGTTAACAATTCGTTTCATAACCTTGCATTAGCGGGATGGTAATTGTCTGACCTGCTTGTGTAAGAGAACTGCCAGGCGAGTACATTAGCATTGTCTCAAGGTGAATCGAAATTAGTACCCTTGTGAATTATGTTTTTAATTTTGAAAGATAATTTATTTATTTATTTTATTAACAGTGGACCAAGTCTGATATTTGTTTCGTTTATTGTGAATGATGTTTTTAATTTTGAAAGATGTTTTTTAATTTATTTTCTTGACAGTGGACTAAACCTCTGATATGGATGTATTGCTATCTATTGTAGAGACAAAGCTTCGCCAGGAGTCTCTTTTTGCTTGTCTAATTTTTCTACGAGCCCTAGCTCTTGCTTGTTTGTAATTGCAAAAGTTCTCATTATTGATGTTATTTTTGAAAATCCTATAGCCCCTATTGCGTTGACACAGCGCCCTGCGGCATACTGGTGTCCACCATGGAACTCTATGCTTAACGCTGTCGAAGTTTTAGGAATGGATATCATTGCTGCATCTAAAATCGAATTCTGAATACTGTTTACTTTATCATCAATGGTTTCTCCAACAAGTTCGAGTTTGACGCTTCTTGTGAAGGCGACCTAGTCTGCTCTTTTTACGTGAAATTTCGGTGCTGAAGATGTTCTTACTGTGTCGCATGGATATTTAATAAAAAAAAAAAAAGGAAGGTGATCGCTTCCCAACGATTCGTAAATGGTGTGCCACATGCACTTGGCTGATATTGATGAAGAGACCAGTGATAGGTTAATAAAGCTCAAATTACCGGTATTATCGTCCACCTCGTCGGACTACGATCGTTCAAAGAGACCAGATCAGAATCATTATTCAACTTACCTACTTGCTTATTTCTACCACCCATAGATTATCACATCAGATGGACAATAAACTGAACATATAGTCAGATACGTGCCATTATTTTTTACTTTACATGCGACAAACTCCAAAGTAGAATCAAAAGTTACTTCACCAAAAGGGAGGCTTTGGTGGATGTACGTGGCGACTCCGCCTTAACCCCTACCCTCACGGTATTTACTCAGCGAAACGACCTCGTCAGGGGCAAGGTGTGTTTAGTGCGTTTCTTGGAGAACTATAATATCGGGAGCATAACACGAGGCTCATAGTTTAAGGTCATTTAATCTAGCTCTAAGACTTCGACAGTTCCAATCTCTTGGCGAGGGAGACGATTGACAGATTGCAAGCTGCTTCTCTCTCGAGAAACCGATCGAGATCCAGGAGTCACCCGGATGGAGAGGTGAGCTCCGGACTGTGATTCGGCATTAGCCTCCTTAGGATGTTTATGCTGGGTTGATGCCATTTGATCGACCAATTTAGTCAATTGATATACTTTAATGTTTAATTCTTTAACTGTTTCAGTTCAACAATTTCTTTATCCTTAGCTGCAAGCTGTTGACTGACATTGCTTGCATTAGGGGTGATGTTAGTTACTACTGCAGCTTAGGAAGTATCGGGTTTGTGTGTCAAACTTTCCACTTTCCTCTTAGTTTCAATATAACTAACTCATATATGCTAATGCCTCAGTCTCCTGCACTCAACAGAACCTGACTAATGGGGACCTCCACAGTTAGCACATGGAAATTTGACAAGTATATGTGATGGTGTCATGAGCTTCAGCACATTTACGGCAAACAAATTTATTCGAGTCTTTATCAAGACATCTTAATGAGGTGTGTCCGATTTTTTTGGCATCTTATAAGGTCTTACTTGGGCATGTTCGTATCCGATACTCACATATTCAGGGATTTTATTCAATGCAAAGGTAAAAAAAAAAAAAAAACTGTCTAATTTTCGTTCGCACATTGCCATCCTTCTTGGTCATATAATGAACGTCCAGTATGTCTTGGTTCTTCATGCTCTCGAAAATTTCACTTACTTCCATCGTCCTCAAATCCCTGTGAAAGATTACTCACTTATAGGTATTTGTGCCAATTGGAATAGTTACTTTAACTGAGATCATGAATTTGCGTCAGCTTAAGTAAATCCTTAATCTGGGAGTTATATTGTGCTTTAACAAGGAGGCTTCCATCTCGCTTTTTTTTTTTTTTTTTTTTTTTTTTTTTAAATCTAAATCGCCGTTCACTTGACCATCAAGGACCTTTTTGATGACAAAGGGGTTCACGTTCATAAGCGATTGATTTTAATTCATGCATTTAACATTTGCGAACCTTGTATTCTCGGTAGGGATTTTGAAAAAAGGTCTGCTCTCTTTGTCATTAGTAGGAGTTGCATTGTTCACAGTCGAATTAGTCAAAAAATTGGTCATGAGTCCTTCTCCTCCCCCTTGAGGAGGAGAAGGGGTAGCTGGGGTAGCATCCATCATGTGTATTGGACCATGTCCGACCCCGTGGCCGTAATCCTGAAGGGATCAAAAACTCTTAACTTTTGGTATCAACCTAGCAGCAATAGCTAGGAGAGTAAGGCAGTTTTCCGTCCTCTACCACCCCAGTGCGTTTCCGAGTACCAAAGGGGGATCGAGTTAGGTGGAGGACACCTTACCACCGAACTTGCCTAGCGAATACGGGAGTTGATAAGGAACTCCAGTAGGCACAGGAAAGTCACATGAAAGGGAAAATATTTCTGAATAAAAAAAAGTTCGCCCAAAGGACGCCTCAGACTACTGGACCTCCCTACCCAGGGGTCAAAGCCCACAAAGGCTACCCAAGTGTAGTAGAGAGCTGCGGGTCTGAGGTGCTGGGTGCTGAATACTCCTATTGTAGTCTCGCGTCACCTGCAAAAACAAGAGCACTGAAGGTGCAGGTAAAGCACTAGAAAGTGCAAAAGAATTTGTAAAAACAGTTTTTACTTTACTTGAAATTACTGTAGAGAACTCAGAAACAACAATGTCAAGCGAGACGAGAGGCCCCAGGCTACACGAGTCGGAACAATCTGTGACATGTGCTAAGCCGGCATTCTTCTTCTTTGTTGGATTTCTTGGCTATCGACCAGCGGCATGTGGCCAAGGTTATTAAGCCAATTGATCCTATTTATTCTATCAATCTATATAAGGTCATAAAGTTTTGTCTCCCTTAAAAAAGTGATAACTTTACTGATTATTTTTATTGTTGTCTGATAATATATTTGTTCGTGAAAATTCTTTATTTATTTGTTGGAAATAATTTTCTATTTTTTGTATATGGATATGGTGTTGTTGACATACTATGAGGATGTGTGGTATGGTAAGGTTGGTATTGCAGAGGGGACATTGTGATGGAAATTTTTTTTCAATGTAGGGGGTGAGGTGGGTAATTCTTGAGGCGTTGACCCTAAGTCGGGCCAACACCACCTCCTCCCTTCTTTCCTTCCTGTGGGATGTGTCCCACAGGTCTATGTTCTGCTTGATTTTGTGTGTGAGTTGGAGGTTGGTCCACTCATTTTGCCACAGATGTATTTTTGCTTTTATAAGAGACACAAAACACCTGAGATCTGTACGAACTATGGTAGTGTCCAGATCGCCAGTTGAACCACCTAATTTGTCAGCCTGGTACCCATATTAGCTTGATTGATTTGTTGGCACCATGTAACTTACGAATTATATTACCCAGCAGTTCATTTTAAGTGGTTTCCGATTCATTAAGTGAACTTAATGAATCGGAAAAAAATAACTATTCTATCGTGGGTCGTCGATAATGCAAAATCAATGGCTTTATCAATGGCAAAAAGTTCAGCAAGAAAAGTCGATGTATGATTCGGCAGTCTAAACTTTAGTTCACATTCAGTCGACCATACACCCGCACCTACACACTCATCTGTCTTGGAGCCGTCTGTATATATATGAAAAAAGGATAGATGTTTAATAAGGATCTCTCTGAACCTCTGGCGTACCTCACCCACCGGCGCCATGGCCTTGGCTGACGGAAGCCAGGCTTCCAAGATAGCAAAATTGGGTGTTTCCCATGGCGCTATATTTGACTTAACCAGGGTATCGATGGTAGAGAGATCTATACCGACTTTCTCGACGAGGTCGTGGAGTCTCGTGGCAAAGGGTCTAGTGCCTCCATTGCCATTAGGGTGGTTCGGGTCTCGAGCCACCTTTGCGGCATAGGTCAGTGCTAACTGGCCGCGTCTGAGTCGGAGGGGAGGTACTCCTGACTCCACCTCAAGACGCTCGATCCGAGTACATTTCAGGGCTCCAAGACACACACGCAAACAAGCATTCTGCACAGCATCCAAACCTTTCAAACTTGTTTTCGATGCCTAGCCATACACGATTGACCCATAATCTATTTTAGACCTAATCAGGGCTTTATATACCATTAGCAAAGACTGTCTATCAGCTCCCCATTTATTACCAGAAATGCACTTTAATAAATTTAGTGCTCTTTGACATTTATTCTTTAACTGACCAATGTGGTCTTTCCAATTGAGTCTACTATCAAAAAGTAGCCCAAGAAATCTTGCAGAATTTTGAATAGGTATTGGGTGGTTATCTAGAGGTAGCCTGATGTTCGGCTTCCTCCTATGTGAAAAAATTACCCCAATACTCTTTCTAATAGAAAACTTAAAACCCCACTGGAGGCCCCAGTTATGAAACATATCCAGTGCCAATTGGATGCGATTTTCTGAGAATTCTGCATTATTGCTGGAATGCCATAATGCACAATCATCAGCGTACAGTGAGTATTTCAGATTCCGAGGAGGAGCTGGTAAGATGTCATTTATCATACATGGAAATAATGTAGGTGACAAGAAACTTCCTTGTGGGACCCCGTTTGCCTGGACAAAAATGTCCGAAAAAGTGACATTGTCAGAAAATAATTTGACAGAAAAAGTTCTGTCAGAAATGAAATTTTGAATAAAACAAGGCAAGTTTCCACGTAATCCAAAAGCATAAAGTTTTCTGAGTAGGCCATATTGCCATGTCATGTCGTAGGCTTTTTCTATATCTAAAAATACTGAAATAAAAAAAAAATGTTTTGGCAACTGCCTCTTGAATATGACTGTCCAGCTTTACTAGTTGATTGAGAGTTTGGCGTCCCTTTCGGAAGCCGCACTGCTCGTCAACTAGCAAATTACTGGAATTTATAAAATGCAATAGCCTACTATTAACAATTCTTTCCATGACCTTGCAGGAGCAACTTGTCAACGCAATTGGGCGGTAGATGGCAAATCTGGGATTACCCCCTCCTTTCAATATGGGAATGATGTGGGCGAAGTGCCATGAGTTTGGAAAAGTGTGGCTTTTCCAAATTTCATTGTACACTTCTAGCAACTTAATCATGTCATCATGATTAAGATGCTTTATCATCTCATATTGAATCTCATCGGGGCCTGGGGATGTTCCTCTACAGGCTTCTAGCTCATTCATTGTTAGATCTTGGTTGTAATCAAAGTCATCTCCTGTGGCAAAGTGAATTGGTTGCAGCTCAGCCGCTTCCTTGATGGGCAGGAATGCGTGATGATAGTTTGCTGAGCTGCTTGTATGAGAGAACTGCCTGGCGAGTGCATTAGCAATGTCTCTAGGTGAATCGATATTATTGCCCTCTTCAATGATGTTATTGATTTTGAAAGATGTTTTTTTCATATTGATTTTATTGATTGTGGACCAAACCTCTGATATTTTTGTATTGCTATTTATTGTAGCGACAAAGCTCCGCCAGGAGTCTCTTTTTGCTTGTTTTATTACTCTACGAGCCCTAGCTCTTGCTTGTTTGTAGTTGCAAAAGTTCTCATTAGTGATGTTATTTTTGAAAAGCCTGTAGGCCTTATTGCGTCGGCACAGCTCCCTGCGGCAATCTGGTGTCCACCATGGAACTCTATGCTTAACGCTATCTGTCGAAGTTTTAGGAATGGAATTCTGAATATTGTTTAATTTATCATCAATGCTTTCTCCAACAATTTCGATCTTGACGCTCCTTGTGAAGGGGACCCAGTCTGTTCTTTTTACGTTAAATTTAGGCGCTGAAGGCGTTCTCACTGTGTCGCATGAATATTTAATCAAAATAGGAAGATGATCGCTTCCCAACGAGTCGTCAATGATGTGCCACAGGCACTTGGCTGCTACTGATGAAGAGACCAGTGATAGGTCTATAAAGCTCAAATTCCCGGTATTATCGTCCACCCGCGTGGGACTACCATCATTCAGAAGGACTAAATCAGACTCGTTAATCAGCTTAACTACTTGCTCACCTCTACCATCGCACCCGTAGGGAACCCCATAACGTATGATGAGCATTAAAATCACCTAAAATTACATTATTTTGTGGCAGACGTTCCTGAAGAGCAAAGAGCTCATCATAGATTATCACTTTATCAGGCGGACAATAAACTGAACATATAGCCAGATACGTGCCATTAATTTTTACTTTGCATGCGACAAACTCCAAAGTAGAATCAATAGTCACTTCTGTAAAAGGGAAGTTTTGGTGGATGTGCATGGCGACTCCGCCTCCACCCCTACCCTCACGATCCTTCCGACATAAATGGTAATTCCTGAGCGATACGACCTCGTCAGAGACGAGGTTTGTCAAATGAGTTTCTTGGAGAACTATAATATCGGGAGCATAGGACGAGGCTAATAATTTAAGGTCATTTACTTTAGATCTAATAATTCGACAGTTCCGCTGTATAATGGTTGACGCGATGATTACGTTTTATGGGGTTTGGAAGTGCCTTGTCCACCAGTTTTAATTTTCTTTTTATGGGAGGGAGGCGCCTCCTCTCCCTCGCTTCCCGGGGACCTCTCACGGGATGGTTTGGAGACAGAAGCCTCCATGTCCTGCACCTCCTGGCGAGGGAGACGGCTGACAGATTGCGACCTGCTTATCTCTCGAGAAACCGATCGCGAGCCAGACGAAGTCCTCACAGGAGTAGCCCGGACGAGAAGGTGCGCTCCGGACTGTGATTCGGTATCAGCTTCCTTAAGATGTTTAGGTTGGGTTGATGCAGCCATTTGATCGACCAATTTAGTCAACTGATAAACTTTAACGTTCAATTCCTTAACCGTTTGTTTCAATTCAGCAATTTCCTTATCCTTGGCTGCAAGCTGCTGACTGACATCACTTGCACTAGGGTTGTTGTTAGTTACTGCTGCAGCATAGGAAGTATCAGGTTTGTGTGTCAAACTTTCCACTTTCCTCTTAGCTTCAGTATAACTAACTTCATGTGTTCTCATATATGCCAATGTCTCAGTCTCCTTCTTCAGGATGCTGCACTCGGCAGATCCTGAATGATGGGGACCTCCACAGTTAGCACATTTGGAAATCTGGCTAGTACATGTGATGGGGTCATGGGCTTCAGCACATTTACGGCAAATAAATTTAGTTAAAACTTTGTCAATACATCTTAATGAGGTGTGTCCGAATTTTTGGCATCTATTACAATGCATTGGGTTTTGGACATATGGTCTTCCTAGAACACGTTCATAACCGACATTGACATATTCAGGGATTTTATTCAAAGCAAAGGTAAAAAAAACACAGTCCAGTTTTCGTTCGCACATTCCCGTCCTTCTTGATCATTCAGTGAACGTCCACTACGTCTTGGTCCTTCATGCTCTCAAGAATTTTACTTTCTTCCATCGTCCTCAAATCCCTGTGAAAGATTACTCCCTTACAGGTATTTGGGCCAATAGGAATAGTTACTTTAACTCGAAGATCATGAATTTGCGTCCGCTTAAGTAAATCCTTAATCTGGGAGTTGTATTGTACTTTTACAAGGAGGCTTCCATCTCGCAATCTTTTGACAAAATCAAAATCCCCGTCCACTTTACCATCAGGGACCTTTTTGATGATAAAGGAGTTCACGTTCAAAAGCGACTGATTTTCATTCACGCATTTTACATTCGCGAATCTTGCATTCTGGGTGGGGATTTTGAAAAGTGGTCGTCTCGTCTTGTCATTAGTGAGAGTACCGTTGTTCGTAGTCAGAGAGTGGTCATGAGTAGCCCCCCCTCCTTGAGGAGAAGGAGTAGCCGGGGAGTCATTCATTCTGGGTATCGGACCAGGTCCGACCCCTTTGCTCAAAATCGTAGTCCTGAAGGGACAAAAACCTCTTAACTGTTGTTATCAAACTAACTGCAATAGCTAAGAGAGTAAATCAGTTTTTCGTCCTCTACCCCCCCCAGTGGAAGCCTGATTGCGTTCTCCAGAGGGATCGAGTTATGTGTGGGACACTTCCTTACCGCCGAACTTGCCTAGGCGAAGGACGGTAATTCAATGCCCACCCCCCAAGCGAATACGGGAGTTCACGAGGAACTCCGGTAGGCTCAGGAAAGTCACATTATAAGGAAAAGAAATCAGGACCAAAGAAAAAGTGCGCCCAAATGACGCCCCAGACTACTGGGCCTCCCTACCCAGGGGTCAAAGCCACAAGGGCTACCCTGGTGTAGAAGAGAGCTGCGGGTCTGAGGTTGGGTGCCGACTACTCCTACTGTAGCCATCTGTCACCTGCAAAAACAAGTGCACTGAAGGTGCTGGCAAAGCACTATAAAGTGCGCAAGATCTGTAATTACAGGTTTTTTACTTTATTTCTATTACTTTAATAACAACTCAGAAACAATAATGTCAAGCGAGACGAGAGGCCCCGGGCTCCAGGGTAACTCTTGTGGCACAAGACTTATTGTTTATTGCTTCTGTGTTTTAAGACAAGGTGTTCACTCAACAGAGTTTCGACCACGAGTGGTTTTTTTTTTTTTTTTGCTTCTGCGTTTCAGAACAAGGTGTTAACCTCAGCCGGCAGTCTACCAGTAGGCCTTAGTAACCAATCCTGATTTCTATATTCCTTGAATTGGCGGGAAAATGTGTTTATTTCCATTAAATACATTTGATATCAATACTGTTATTATTATTAATATTGGTGTTATGATTATTAGATTGTTATTAAAATCTTGGTAACATTTGAGACAATGAAATAATACAAAAGAACCTTTCCAAAAGTCAAGGAAAAGGGTAAACAGGTGTGATGGGTAGGATTAATAACTGACTCCTTGGTGACTAAGCAATTGTAGAGCCATCTATGTGTAAATGCAATAAATAAACTTATATTAGTGACCATATCATGCATTCTTGTTCATCTCCATTATTTAAATATTCAATTTATAATAGTCTGATATAAATAAAACTGAAGATCCATAAACAAAGCCAATAAAATGTCAATGGAACTCTCGGAATCATGTTTATGCAAAATCTGTTAGGGCCTGTTCAGACGAGCGGGCGTGTCCGCTAGGCAGCTCGGTCGACGGTCAAATTCTATTGGGCGTGCCCGTGAACGTTATCCACACGGCCGATTTGATGAAGAGGCGGGCATGCGCGACGACGCTAGTAGCGTGTGATAAGCATGGCGCCTGGCATTACCAACTAGGCAAACGCTAACAAAACTTTCAAAATCAACGTTTAGAGGGAAGTTGGCGGGCACGAGTGTAGGCCGTTGCCCGACGCTTACTAGGCAACCACATAAGTCACAATCTCACCACATACCCTTCACTTGATTCCATTCCCTCTTTGCTTATTCCTGCCTTGACCCATTTACTCATCCTCTCCACCTTTACCCATATTTACCCTTTCCAGTGCCATCTTGCTGTACGACATGTAGTACCTAATCATTAACTCGCCCCCCTCTTTACCCATCCCAAAATTATGCCTTCCTATTGTTGACCTTTGAGGTCTAGCACATTTACTTTGTTTTGTAGCCTTGACCATTCTGTGTTACTTGTTATGTATCAAGTGTGAATAACCTATTGCAATGATACCTGAGAAAGTCTCAGTGCAAGTATCTAGAATGTTTTTTTTTTATTATTAACAAAACAAATCGCTGATCGAATAGCAGTATTCCATTGGGTATCAGACAACTTTCGTTTTTTTTCTGCATACATTAATTATATAACCAACCTTCAAATAGCTTATGTCTTTATTATAATAAAGGCATGGTTTCTAATCATTGATTAGAAACCATGTACAATCTAAAAAAAACTATCGTTACCTTTACTTGTGGTCATTGAGGAGCAGAACGCTTCTCTGATAAAACCGGATTACCGATGCTAACTACCTTGCCTCGCTATTCCACGCCACTACATCCTTCCTCCTCATATTAGTTTTTTTTCTGATTGTACCTACAGAACTCTAAGGAAATTGTTAAGTTGGAAGACGGCAGTCCAATCACAGAGATTAGCAGTTCACATTTTTGTCATGTTGGGGCAACGGTTATTCGCCTCCCCCAAACAAAGATTTTATGCAAATCATCCCACCCCCCAATCCCTAGTCCTGTTGTTATGGGGGGCTTAGGAGACGGAGACTGAACCTCAATGTTGAGGATCTCCCCTACCTTGGGCCTCAGCATTGCATTTTTCTTCTACTTTCCTTTTCCTGATTTTCCCCATCCCGTTTCCCTGTCCAATTCCTAAGGTGTAAGAGGTGTGTTGACAGGATGAAAGGCTGACTTTGTGCCAGTCATGAACGGCCTCAGGGAGCAATGGGCACAGTATTCTCTTGGTTAATTGTCTAGCCACTCCGCATGGGGACCCTGAGGAGTGGACCTTTTATCTTCCCCACGTATTTTAGGCTTACCATGGCCAGTAATGATGATTTTGTACCCCATATTAGGGGCATTGAGGATTGCCCCTTTATCAAATAGCCTCTCTGAATCTAACTCCTCTGGTTTACCGTCCCCTTATTCTCCTTTGATCACAGTTCTGAACACTGCTACTGCACCCCCCTCGTCGATACAATCAACTTGACCCATCCTGTATCATCTACCCAGGTTACAACTCAACCTTCAAAAGATACCCTTTCCTCACTCTCAATCGTCTTCATTTTCTACTTCCTTCTCCCTTATTACAACTCTTCAACCCCATTACCCTCATCCCCACAGTACTATCTCATTCTGCACCACTCCCTCCTTCACCTCGCCCAACTACAATTCCCACTTCTACAAACCTTTTTCTTACCCTGTTTAGCCTAGCCATATGACATTTTTTTTTTTTTTTTATGATTCCCCAGCAGTCCCTTACTCCAATATAATACCCTTCTCTTTCAACAGTGCCTCCAAAAACAAGTAGGCAAAGTTTCCTTCCGCAGTCGTCCTGACCGCCTCACAGTTACGCCTTGCCACAGTTACATGAGTCTCAAGCCCATGCACTGTATACCCTGGTTGACCTCACTGGCAAACCTATTCCTGCCCAACCCAACTCCTCCCTTAATACATGTACTGGAACTGATTCCATCTCCCCTGCTGATTGCCCTATCTACAACAAAGATTGGTAAGAATGAAGATGACCTACTTTCCTGCCTCACTGATTACGATGCAGTATCATTGCAGTGCTACACCCTTCCCCCAGAGGCCGCCCACATCAATAGGGCGGGGATTACCTTCCGCCTGCTGGCCCTCTCTTTCCCTAACCTGGTCATGATCGTTCAAACCGCCTTGTACAATCGCGTATATGTGCTAATTGCAGTGGCTCCCATAATGTATTTTATAGGGGCTGCTCTGCTTACAAGTTTGAGTCTGAGGTAACAATTCTCAGATACAAATTTGGCCTGGCAGGAAGCACGCCGACAAGGTTTTTCCATCACTTTACTCAAATACCATCCTTCACTCCACTCCTATCTTCTCTACCTAAGTAGTCTCTTCGTCTTCCTCAGTACTCTTTCCCTCTACTCCTCTACTTTCCTTCTCTCCCAGTCAAATCCTTCTTCCATTCTAAATCCTGATACTCCAATATCCACAACTCCCCCTATGTCTCTCCCTACTCTTCGACGTAGGTGTCGTACCAGGCAATCCAAACTTCCAAGCCCATCTTCTCCAAACACATCCCTTCCCTACATCTACATCATCTACTCCTCAGATGCCTATCTTCTCTTCCCCTCATAAAAATCTTTTGTTTTCCATAACTCTCCACCAAAATCCCCTCCAGAAACCCTTGAGCTCATTAGAAACTTCCTAAGTAAGACGCAAGAGAAAGTTCCTCTCTATCATCCTTCCATTTTTTTCTAATCCCATTCCAGCTATATTCAAAGTGACCGACGACATCCGTCCTCATATTCCCCTTACCCCTCTTCCCCCCTACTCCCTCCCAACAAGCCCTATCATCTCCACCCACACCAAAACCCACCCCTTCCCTACTATCCCTACCCTTCCCTCCTGGATACACACGTTAAATCCTTTTTGTCAAATTGTCCTTTGCCGGATCCCACCTTCCCTGATACTACACATTCACCCCCTTCCTCTTCCTTCCTCCATCCACAGGTACTCCTCCTTCTTCTCAAACATCCATCTCTATCCTTATCACCCGTTGATTGATCCATAATGTATCTGTGTGTACGCACACACACACACACACATATACATACATATATATATATATATTGTGATGGTATAGTATTAATTAATTAATACCTCACATAAGCCAGAAAAGTTAATTGTTATTTATTGTAATAAGAAACACACGAGTTATCATACTATTAAAATAACGAAATATGAATCAGTGCCATCACGACAGAATACGAACAAGTGACAAAAGAAGACATGTTTTCTTGCAGAAGACAGTTTTGATCTGTAAGTATATTGCAGTGTGTGTGTGTGTGTACGCGTGCGCGAACACGCACACACACATTTATATATACAGATAGATGGATAGATATGGATGTTATACACAACCGCACATACCCGCACACGCAGGCACTGTGCGTGTATGTGCAATTGTGTATATCATCCATATATCTCCATCTATATATATGTATATATATATATATATATCTATCTGCCTATCTATCTATCTATAAATATATATGTATGTCTGTATGTATGTATGTATGTACATATACATATGCATGTATGTATGTACATATACATATGCATGTACATGCTCACGCATATGCACACGCAATCATTAGTGAGTTTGTGTGTGTGTGTGTGTGTGTGTTTGAGTGTGTGTGTGTGTGTGTGTGTGTGTGTGTGTGTGTGTGTGTGTATGTGTGTGTGTGCGTGCATGTGCGTATGCATATTTGTGACAGGGGCATAACCTCTGTGGGATTTCAGAGGATGGTATCCCATTCTGACATTTGCTATTTCGCAAAAGCTGCAAAAATAGTATCTTTTCTGTGGGGAAAATCATATAAGATTAAATTTCATTGAATTATGTCACATTTTTCATGTTCATTAAATAAAATAAAGCATTAAAAAATTTTAGTATCCTTTAAGATAAATTGTCAGAAATATTGATCGGCAAAAAAGGTGTTATTGCAAAATATGTTTCAACAGGGTAAAATGTATAAACCCCATATAGTTCTATGGAGTGAAATGACAGTATACATATTCACACACGCAATATTTATAGTTATATCTATATCTGTATGTGTCTATATCTTCACCATATCCGTTATAGATCTAAATCTATATACATCTATGTATCTATCCATATATGCAAGATTTGCTAGTTTGTCAAAAACATTCCCACACTGAAGGTCTGACCTTGCCCAGAAGTGTCCACTATGCACTAATGGGAACGGAAATCAGAATAACCCCTAGCATAAAATCATTTGGGAGAATACTTTAGGCTACGGGAGAAAGGGGGAGGGGGCAGAGCACATCTGAATACTAGTTCTGAGAAATAGTGCAAAATAGTAATTTAAGTTGTCTATATAGGTCTTATTTGGTGATTATAGGGAAATAAAATGGGTTATACCCATTTAGTAAAAATACTACATTCACGTAATAAGGTAAACGTAATAAGGACTAATGCTGCAGAACAATTAGCATTGCTAAATTTGATTATTTGACTAAAGAATGCCAAACCACATGAAAACAATATAATTCTCTAGACCACATCAGCCTATTTATCAATGAAAAATACTGTGAATCGCTCAATAATGATAAACAACAAAAACATTCAGAAACATTTATGCAAATAAAAGCTTAATCCAGTGTCACGTTATTTGTCCACGGCGTAATTCCGTATTGTGTAATTCGAAATACGTTTACTATATAAAATTGTCATTCCTGTAAGAAACAATTTTATCATGATGGAAATTAAATGCCTAAAATAATTAAGAGGATAAATCCGATGATATCGTACAAGAACGGGTAGAGCGTTCTTAGAAGCGTGGATACAACGGTACAACAACGCTACAACGTTGTTTGGATGCTTTTGTTATTGTGTTGATTCAGTGCTTTACGTATGTATTTTAACCTTGTTTATTGATATTTTTTGTAAATCTTAAACCCGTAAACTTTATGTCACGAGCGAGAAATAGAGGTAACTAGCTAGAAGAAGGTATATTAGTACAATACTTAGAGCCTCCTGTTTGCTGTTTATTTTATTTTCAGCAGGAAAAAGACAACTTTTACTAAGTTTAGCAACTTTTGCATTTTCTTCTGGATCAGAAGGATGATTGAGATATTTAATAATTACTATTAACGAAAAATGTGGGTTACTAATTAGACTTGAATCGGTCAAACTGAGGATATAACAAAGGTTGTGTCAACGTTTACGGTATCGTAATGCGATGTCAGTTAACTATTTTTCCGGGAGCTCGGTCGCGCGTGTGTAGTGTGGAATTCTCAACCTCTGCTGTATGCACAGTACTGAATCAGTCACTATATTGTCTAATGCAAGGGACTGTGCCCCCTGTGACCCCCCCTCCTGGGGCTACCATCCCTAGCAGAGGTGGTGGTTGGAGAGAGTGTCAGACAG
>NC_061819.1:18963019-18970519 GCF_019202785.1 Penaeus chinensis | reverse complement strand
AGAGACACCGGAGATATCCATCAGATCATGACAGGGAACAGAGATTAAAGGACAGAAGTGTTGATGAGGATGAAGATGGGAATGAGAGCCACAGCAGGAGGAGAGCAAGTGACAGCAGTTCAGACAGAGATGCAGAAAGGGTTCACAAAAAAGGAGAAAGACATAATTCAAGACTAAGTCACTCAGACAGGCGTCAAGAGAGAAGGGAAAGGAAAAGTTCAACAGAGGAAAGTGATTCTGGTTCTGAAGAAGAACCTGAGGTAAGTTGTGTGAAGGTCAAGGTAGAACCAGACAGTGATGACTCTTCCAAAAATCAGAGCAAGAAACAGTTCCCAGGACAACAGAAGGAAAAATTAAGAGACTCGCCAGTTGGTAGAGGAAGTGAAAGTGAGAAAAGAGAGGTAATAGCTTCTAGAAAGGAGTCAGCTCCTGAGATCAAAATCATCAAAAAAGAGAAATCTGATGACAGAGATAGAAATTCAGAACCCTTACAGAAGGATTCGGACAGAGATATTAAGCAAAAATTAGATAAAGAAAAGCATGAAGGAAGAAAGAAAAGAACAGATTCTAATGAAAAAGGTGCTGAAAGCAGTGATAAAGATGCACATCTGGATAAGGGACACACAAAGCTACAGGACATTCCTAAAGAGTCACATTCAGAGAAAGAAAGGAAATCAAGGAGGAAGCAGAACTCTAGTTCAGAATCAAGATCTGAGGATTCTGAAGATGAGAACTCCGAGGAGGAAGAAATTAAGAAAGGGAAGGAGAACAATGAAAAGTCTGATTCTGGAAGTGATTCCCCTGTGCATAAGAAAAAGGTTGATATTCGTGAAAAGCATGTAGAAAGGAAAGGAAAGTCCTCGGATGATGACTTGCATTCTCGTGAGCAACTACAGGAAAAAAGAGCTGAGGGAAGTAGAATTGACAAGTCAGATAATGAAGCCAGAGCAAGAAAAGAGGTTCAAGAGAAAGGAAATGAAGAACCACAACAGCAAGAAAGGTCAAGTAACGTAAAGAATAAAGGTGATGAAAGTAGTGAAGACAGTAGCAGCAGTGAATCAGACCACAAGGAAAAACACAAGAAACGTTTGGAAAAGAAAGCTGGAAGAATGTCAGATGATGAAAAGAGAACCAAGGAAAGAGTCGAAAAGAAAGACAGCAAGCAGTCTGATTCAGAGAAAGAAAGTTCTGCCAAGGCCAGAAGAACCAGAAAATCAGACACAGACTCTGATTCAGAGGGAAGCTCTGAAGGTTCACAGAAAAATGTAAGGAAACAGAGGAAAGTCAAGAAGAAAAAGCATTCAGAGAAGAGATCAAGAAAAAAAACAGGTTTCTCATCTCAATCATCATCCAGTGATGAATGTGACAAAGAAGTAAGAAAATCTGCTTCTCCAAGCATTTATGACAGTAATGACGAAACCACAGAACAAGAACTGTTAAGGAAGAAGAAACAGCTAGAAGAGCAGTTGAAGATAGAGGAAGAAATCAGAATAAGAAGTGAGAATTTAGAGAAGGAAAGGGAAGCAGCTCGGGCCATGAAACATAAAGCAATGAAACAAATGGAGAATGACTCGGACATTGAGGAAGACAGTCAGAAGAAGAAGAGCAAGAGTAAGAATAAGAAGTCACGTTCACGTTCACGTTCACTTTCTCGTTCTCAGTCTGCCTCAAGTCATGACCTAAAGGCAGATGATAAACGGGAAAGTAAAAGTAAGAAGAGCAGATCAGGCAAACAAGCAAAACATCATAGTTCAGATGAAGATGGCAGTGAAAATGACAGAAGTCGACAATCAAGAGGCAGGGAATCAGAGGAACCACAGATTGGTGGGCGATATTGGGGAGGAGAACACAGTGCAGAAACAACCAGGCAGATGAAGGCAAAGCAGACTAAATCAAGTGATACATATTGGAATAAATATGCCGATAAATTAGGTATTCAAATTGAAAATCCAAGATATAAGGATCATGGCTCAGAAAGAGGTAGAGATAAGGAGAGTGGCAGGAGGAGGGAAGAATGGAGTAGTAGCAGTGATAGGAAACGGAGAGCTAACAGTGAAGATGATGAGAGACGGGACAGCAAAAAGAGAAAAGATGTGATGGATGGTGACAACAGGGAGAACACCAGTGATCCTCCAGCCAAACCTCTTATCCAGAAACCTGTAGTAGATCCTTTGACATTAAAAACAGGTGGGGCCTACATTCCTCCAGCCAAATTGAAGATGATGCAAGCCCAAATTACAGACAAGAGTACTGTCCTGTTCCAGCGATTAGCCTGGGAAGCTTTGAAGAAGTCTATCAATGGTCTGGTTAACAAAGTGAATGTATCCAATATTGGTATCATTGTGAGAGAGCTTTTACAGGAAAATATTATCAGAGGAAGGGGAATATTGTGCCGAGCCCTCATGCAAGCTCAGTCTTTTTCTCCTACCTTCACACATGTATATAGTGCAATGGTTTCAATTATCAATTCAAAATTTCCCCAGATTGGTGAATTGTTATTGAAACGACTTGTCATTCAACTGCGTAGAGGTGTTAGGAGAAATGACAAGAATATTTGTACGTCCTCTTGTAGGTTTATTGCCCATTTGATAAACCAGCAAGTGGCTCATGAAGTTGTTGCTCTTGAAATTCTGACTCTGCTCTTAGAGAAAGCTAAAGACCTCAGTGATGAATCAGAAGTAGGTGATAAATCAAGAAATAACTCCTGTGAACTTGCAATATTGTTTCTGACAGAATGTGGCATGAAGTTAAGTGAAGTCACACCAAGAGGGATGAACATTATATTTGAGACTCTAAGGCACATTTTGCATGAGGGAAAACTTGAGCAGCGTGTTACTTACATGATTGAGGTAATTTTTGCAGTACGTAAAGATGGCTTTAAAGATCATCCTTCAGTGCCAGAAGAGCTAGATCTTGTTGAAGAAGATGACCAGTATACACACATTGTGGAACTAGATGGGAAGATGGAAGGTGAAGACATACTGAATGTCTTTAAGCATGATCCAGAATATGAAGAAAATGAGGAAAAGTATAAAGAAATCAGAACAGGCATCTTGGGTGATGGTAGCGATGATAGTAGCTCAGAAGGTGGATCTGATAGTGGTTCTGATAGTGATGACGAGGAATCAGATGATGAAGAAGAAAAGGCAGAAGCACAGATAATTATCGACCAGACAGAGACCAACATGGTTGCATTCCGTAGAACTGTGTACTTGACCATACAGTCTTCACTGGATGTAGATGAATGTGCTCACAAGCTTCTCAAAGGAGAGATTAAGCCAGGTTGGGAAAGTGAACTTTGTAACATGATTTTGGATTGCTGTGCTCAACAGCGAACCTACATTAAGTTTTATGGGCTTTTAGCACAGAGATTTTGCTTGATTAGTAAAGTGTACCAAGAACCTTTTCAGCAGATATTCAAAGAAGTATATGATACATGCCATCGCCTGGAAACTGAGAAACTGCGGAACGTGGCCCGTCTCTTTGCTCACCTTCTGTTCTCCGATGCCATATCATGGGAAGTCCTCAACCATGTTCATCTTAATGAGGATGAAACAACAAGCTCCTCCAGGGTGTTTGTTAAGATCCTATTTCAGGTGAGTTGGAAGGGTTTTATTATGGAATATAATCATAAGTACCAAGGCCACTTTAGTCAAAATGATTTAGCTGCATAAAATTTTGCATAAAAGGAAAGAAAAAGAAAACAACAACAATACTTTAAAGAAGCTTATGTCTGATATATATATATATATATATATATATATATATATATATATATATATATATATAAATATATAAATATATATATATATATATATATATATATATATATATATAAATATATATATATATAAATATATATATATATATAAATATATATATATATATATAAATATATATATATAAATATATATATATATATATATATATATATATATATATATATATATATATATATATATATATATATATATATATATATATTACATTCTCATTAATACCTTTACATTTGTCAACATGAATACGATTCAAGCAATTTCATACATTTCAGGAGCTAGCTGAGTTCATGAGTCTGGCCAAATTGAATGAAAGACTACGAGATCCAACTTTGGCAGCTGCTTTTGAGGGCCTGTTACCCAGAGATAACCCACGTAACACTAGGTTTGCCATCAACTTCTTTACATCATGTGGTCTTGGAGGCCTCACAGATGACCTGCGCGAATTTTTACGCACCCAGGTGAGCTGTTTTTTTGTTGGTTTTTTTTTACTCTTGTCTTCTTTCTCATTTGTCTTTTATTTTTAATACTCTTATTTCCCTTTCTTTTCCCTTTTTTTTTTCTTTTTTCTTTTTTTCTTTTCTTTTTTTTACCTACTTTCCCATCAATATCCCTTGCTGTCTTTGGGTCACAAATCCTTTTTTTTTTCCCATTATTTATGTTGTTTTTTTGTTATATTATTAATATCCTTATAATGTTTGCTCAAAAATTTTTTCAATCTACTTTAGGACTATTATCATCTGAATTCACTGATTCTTGTATACACCATGTGAGCACAAAACTCTCCCTTTGACCTTATTTCAACACAAGGTATGATCCCTGGAGTGCTGGCATGTGAAGTGGTGAAGGGTTGTATACATCTTATTCTATACTTTCACTAGAAATTGGCTCATTGTCTAGTGGGCCTAGTTTTAGGCTTAGGGAAACAAAATTCAGGAATCTAATTACCTTATTTTAATAATGTATTCCTTGGAGACATGGCATTATGGTATAAAATTATGAACAGTGATGAAAGCCTAGTAGAAACTATATTTTTCCCTAGTCTTTATTTGTTACCTCCATGCTAACCCACTGCTTAGGTATCACTGGATTAGTGTGATCCATGCCCTTGATATTTTATCTTTGCGCTTTACACTTCCCATAGCTGGTTAACCCAGTGCTGCTGGGGAAAATTAATATAAAATTGGAGAAAGGCTGTGCTCATTTTCTATATTTCTTTTGAAATGTCTCTGCACATAGATGGCTCTGCTAGTGTTTGTTTAGCCACAAAGGAGTCAATTAGTAGATCTTGTGACCTGATTTGAATTGGCGGGAAAAACATATTTTTTACTAGTACTATGAATGTAGATGGTGTTATATTATAAACATTATAATTATTAAAATGTTTTGAATATTAGTAACAGCAAAATAAGATAATGTAAAGTATTTTCATAAATCAAAGAAAAGGTTAAACAGGCGAGGCAGACAGTACTCGTAACTGGCTCATTGGTTACTTAGTGCAAGTGTAGCCATCTATGTGTAAAAACAAGAAAACAAGTAACTCACAGTGGGCATAGCACATATGTACACGTCTTACCCGTCGGCATTGGGTTAATGGATATGAGGCTAACATGTCAGTCAGAGGCAAACTGGCACTTATGTATCACTGCTTTATATATGTTTGTACTACATAATTCTTCTTTATTTTTTTCTTTATTGAGTTGTTATTTTTTAGCATATGAGCTGTATGAGTTTTGTAATAATGACTCATTTGCCATTTGTTTTCTGTGTAAAATTAAGTTAATGTCTTTTTTTTTTTTTTTCAGCCAAAGCCTACAGCTGTTGTAGCTCCAGTACAGCAGCAACTGGCAAAGAATGAGGACAATGACAGCAGTGACAGCAGCAGTAGTAGCAGCAGCAGCAGTAGTAGCAGTGATAGCAGCAGCAGCAGTAGTAGTAGTAGCTCTGAAAGCAGCAGCTCTGATAGTTCAGACTCTTCATCTAGTGACTCAGATGATTCTTCAAGTGAGAAATATTGAACTTCTTTTTTTTTAATAGATGGAAGAGCTTGGCTTTTTTAGCTCCTTAACAGGCATTTGTTTTCTGTATGTGGCCTAATTATTGTTTATTATAAAATTTGATAGTCAGGAGACTAACAGGACATCATGTAGTATTTTTAAGTCCTAATATACCTAAAGAAGCCTTGTTTTGCCATCATTTATAATTAATATCACTGTGTGTAATTTAGTCAAGTTTTTGAAGTAGGTTTCTTGCTAATGCAAAAGTTATGTTTTTAGATGGGCAACTTTTAATTTATTTCTTTAAATTAAATAATTTTTCTATTTTTCTAGATTCAGAAGAGGAAAAGAAAAAGAAAAAGAAAAGTAAGAATAAGAAGAAAGATTCAAAGAAGAAGGGAAGCAGTTCAGAGAAGAAAAAGAGTAAAAAGATAAAGAAAGGGGACAGACAAGAATCTGGGGAAGGGAGCAAAAGGAAGCCAGAAAGTGATGATGAAACATTTGCCAGGAGAAGGGAGAATGAATATGAAGAGCAGAAGGAGCGGGACAGGACAGAAAGATGGAAAAACATCAATGCAGAGGATAGTAGGAGGAGGAGGAGACACGATAGCAGCGAGAGTGAGGGGAGGCAGTCACCAAGCCAGAGAGAAGAGAGGAGAAGGACCCATGTTCATGACAGCACAGAGAGGAGACACAGGCCAAGAGAGGATGACTATGGTTCAGAGAGAGAGAGGAGACCAAGTACAGAGAACAGTAGGGGAGATGGGAGGAGGCAGGGCAGAGAAGGCCATGACAGAAGTGACCGAAAACGAGAAAATGACTTGGAGAACAGGGACCGAGATAGGCACAGCAGTGAGGACAGGCATGAGAGGAAAAAAAGGAGAGATGAAAGCAGTGACAAAGAGAAGAAGAAAAAACATGAGAAGGATGAGAGGGAGCACAAGAAGAGGAAGAAGGAGGAGGATAGGGAAGAGAGATGGACACAAAGAGATAACAGGAGAGGAAGTGATGGCGGTGATCGCAGAGAGAGAAGCGGATGGAGAGAAGAGGGAAGGGACAGGGACAGCTATCGTTCTAGAGAAGGGGACCACAGAAAAGACCACCATTCTGAAAGTAGTGATGGGAAACGGGGGCGGGAGAAGAACAGATATCATTGAGACTGTCCACTCTTTATCTAAAGCTAATATAAAGGGCATGGTCATTCATTCATGCCTTCCTTTTTTGGAATCTTTTTTTACTTCTTTTAATTGTTCTTTTTTTCTTTCTGCCGTTATTTTTCTGTACTCGTCTTTGTAATGTTTTGTATGTTTTATGTAAATGTTTGAATTTTCTTCCAAAAACTGCCTTTTTCAGTAAACATAGTAATTAAGTAAATCAATACATACATGTTGTGATTGAAATTATGTGAGATGTATTTTTTCTATCAATTTCTACAAATTTTAAGTATTATTTATGTCCATGTAATAAATACTTGATTTGTTATAGATTTTTTTATATGTATATTGTAGTTTTAAAAATAATTTTATTAAGTGTATTAACCCTATGTATATTATTATTATTAAAAGTTATTCATGTTTGATACCTTGAGAAATACATGGGTTTTTTTTTTTAATGAAACGATATTCAGTAACCATCTCCATAACAGACAAATTAGAACTGAAATTTGTGTACATTATCTTTCTTGTCTCAGAAACCATAGCCTTTGAAGATATTCATGAAAAAATATT
>NC_061819.1:18930519-18940519 GCF_019202785.1 Penaeus chinensis | reverse complement strand
TATCTTACAGTAACTCCACTGATCTCAGCCGACTCCAACAGGTCTATAGCCGTGACAATGATGAAGAAAGTTTAGAACACGCTAATCTAACCCTTATTGCTATAAAACAATTCCCATGCCTAGTCTAATGTCTTTGTGTATAGTTATGTTTTGTTTATGCTCAAAATGTTCCTTTAGAAAATGCTTATTCTGAACCACTACGTATGTAATCGCTATTATTATAGATATTCATGTCTTTATGTTTTATGAATTCTCAGCAATTTTGTCTTGTAAACACCATAACTCTCTCACATACAACCGTATATAAGGTACCCCTTGTTTCTTCACCACGAAATACCATGTGACCAAATGTATCTGAATGTGTTTTTATTCAAATTCTTTCAAGTTTTCCTTCATGAAATGTTTCAAAACGAAGTTTGTTCATAGAAATATCAGAGTAGTCGACACAGACCGCTCGCCTTCGCGGGCATGGCAAGTCGCCCCATTCCTCCCTGTTCGCCTGTCTTGCCTGTCCCCTGTAGTCCAGCCACCATATTTCAGTGCCAATAAAATTTAGAAACTGCGACAACTTTAACTCAACACATGAAAAATCAAAGCATTATCATCACATAGTCTCCCTATATATTGCATTGGTCTCATCAGGTAGGATAGCGCTGCATCATTACAATTAGTGGCAGACTAGTGGGATAACTTCCACACATCATTACATTGGTGTCAGCGCAGTGGGAATAACCCCCCACATCATTACATCTCCTCATCCTCCCTTTTTTCATTCCTCTCTTCTCTTCCTCCTCTTTAACCCCACCTTTTTAACCCTTACTCTCCTCTCCGCCATTTTCATTCCCCTCCCCTCCTCCGCTTCCGATTAATCCCCTCCCCTTCTCCACGTTCTCCCCTCTCATCCTCCCTTCCTACCCTCTCCTCACTCCCTCCCCTCTTCACCCCTCCTCTCCTCCTCCTCCTCCTCCTCCTCCTCCCCCCTCCTCCCCCGCCTCCTCCCCCTCCTCCCTCCTCCCCCCTTTCTTCCCCTCCACTTTACCCCCTCCCCGTTTCCACTTCCTCTTCCCCTCTCCCCTCCTCCTCCTCCTCCTCCTCCTCCTCCTCCTCCTCCTCCTCCTCTTCCTTCTCTTCCTTCTCCTCCTATTCCTACTCTGTCTTCCCCATGACCTTCGTATTCTCGTCGACATTCTATTTTTGCTTCCCTCTGGCCGTTTAGTGACGGTGTCACATAGTTGTTTTTTTCTGAAGCACAAATATTACGAGACTGATTTAAAATTAACACGTAATTTGGTCTTGTTTCGTCTCCTAGATGTATATTTGAGATGTGCTGTTCTATTATAGCAAATGCTGTGTAAGTATTTTAGTTGCATTGTTAACGGAATTCCCATGGTATGTATGATTTGATTGTAACTCTTTATTTTTTATGATTTGTATACTATATTATGTAATTAGTTTAATGTTTTAGATTTTTTTGCCATTATATGTTATTTCCATTATAGTGATGCATACGTGCAGATGCTTTAAATTCTGGGTAGATCGCATCATTAATATGGGCATTTTTTTCATTCTACTTTTACCAGAGGTGTACGAAGCAGTCTCATATTAGCATTTGATAAAAGGGAAAGACTTATAATCGAAGTGATACGTGTATATATACTTATCTGTGTGATGCCATTTTATATATAGTTTATGAGCGTTGTATATGTTTATGTATGCTTGTTATTTACATGTTTATTGACTTTAGCATCAATCTGCCTTTTTTATTTTTTTCTTTGTCAGGTGAAGACTAATTTGCAGTTTAAAATCACATTGATATTAGGAAGGAGAACCCTGTTCGTGTTCTTTGCGTTCGTTAGTTCTAGTTTTTCATTCACATCGTGTTTTGCATACGGTGAGGAGCGCCCGGGGAACAGTAACGCAATCGAAGGGCCGTGACGTCATAGAAAGGCAAGGACAAGGCCAAGGATAGTGAATTTGTAATGGACTAAGCTTTTAATTTTAGACTGGTAGCAGATTTTAGATATCACTGTTGAATTTGGAGATAGTGATAGAATGGGCGATAAAGTTGGAACTCTAGGCGGCATAGTAAGATCATCGTCGAATTAAGACCTGACGATAGATTTTTAAGAATTGATCATAGATTCAAAGAATCGTAAATTTCGAAAAGGGATGGATTAGGTAACGAAAATAATTGGTAAACATTTGAGAATCGTCGACAGATTTAAAGATTTGAGGATACATAGTCAATAATAGGGTTGAAGATGTGAATGAATTGCCGATGGTTTGAGAATTTTCAATTAATTATAGGAACTGATAGTGGACTTAGCGATGTTTCTAAGATTATTGTTTGGTTTACAATAACTAAATTATTTGGAAAATGATAATACATATTGCAAGTCTGTTTCGGAGTGGATCTATATATAGAAATCAAAGTTAATTTAGATAAAGATAAAAATCTTCAGTGATATCTAATCTTCCATATCCCACTGACGCACACTAATGACTTTGCATATTTTTCACAACCCCCCTTCCCCCCTCCCGCCCGCTTCCGTTTGGGTCTCTAACAATACCGTACTTACCTGAGCGTGGGTATCTATTTTTAGATGCAGAGCCCAGGGGTGAGTCGGAGGAGGATAGGAGGGGTGGGTGGTTGGGGAATCCCCGCCAAGGTTTCCTAATGTAGAGCTACCCAAAAGCAGGTGAGTGTAGGAGAGGTGGGATGGGAGGGAGGCGTTAGGGGCAGTGGGTTAGGAGATGCGTTGACCGGGGGACTGACGGGGGGGAGGTAGGGGGAGAGGTCAGAGGGTGTGATGGTCGTTCCTGATGAGAAATTTACCCATTTGAAAACTACGTCTCAGTGTCTTTTGCGGGGAAGAGAGTGTGTCTCTGAAAGGAATAGCTTCTCCTTCCAGCATCCTGTACCAGCTAATGACCATTACTCGACGCAGCGGATGATCCTCAATTGCTCTTTTCCTCCCTCTCCTACCCACTTCCCTGTCCGCGACGGCTCGCAGGTGGTTCAGCCGGGCGGAGAAGAAACAAGTGACTTGTTCTGGGCATCCCGGGTTGCACCAATACCTTGAGAGCCAGCAGACTCGCGGGACGCGCGCAAGGACTTGTGGCTGGTGTGGCGAGTCAGCCGGTGGAGCTCGGATCATTGGTAGCTTGGGACTCACCTTGGAAGAGTGAAGGAGGTCGCGTGGGATGATGTTGTTTAGCTTAGCGAAATAAAATCTTCATTTGGCTGTGTGATTACTTATAGAAAGGATATATATATATATATATATATATATATATATATATATATATATTACACAGTAATCATGATGATTTACCCTTCCAAGGTGCGTATGTGTTAGATATGTACGCCTGTATGTAGGGTCAGTGTGCATGATACGGGTAAGGACAAGTAATGAACGTTCCACATTCTCACTTGCGAAGTGACGGTTCTTGTCGTAGGTCAGGGAAGTAAAGTACGTATACTAAAGGGGTGTGATACTGTTGTGGTAGAGGAGGCATTGGAGCCGAGCCAGCTACGTCACGCCGACCAGGAAAATCGCTCCGGAAATTCGTGCTCCGTTTAATAAATTCGTCTGGGATTATAATCTAACGAATCCTATTAGATGTTACACGACATTTCCAAACGAATGGCCTTCTCTATCGGAACCGGCGAAGAAGCATGTTTTATTTCGAAACTTTTATCTCACGTGGTAATTAGAACCCTTCTTGCCGGATTGTACTAGCCGTCTCACACTCACGTGGCTTTGCACAGACAGACCATTGCATATATATACGTGCGCCCCACATTGGGCAGATATTCACGAACGTAGATACATACGCATATATAAGGCTCCATATAATGAATTACCCCCTTACAAACAATTGCCATCTCAACATCCAGCGTTATGATTAATTTTATCCCCGCCAAGGCATTCAAATTCTCCATGTTTTTGTCCTTGAACAGTTCCTCTTTATATTTTTTTCAACCTATGTCCCCTTGAGACTCTCCAGGGTATTACCTTGACCCCAATGATAAGTTTTGCGTTAAAGTGTGATAAAACAGAACAGTATGAAGTCTTACACTTATTGGAAATACCACAAACCAAAATAGTAGAACTATGACACGGAGCCTATGCAGTTGAAATAAATTACAAGATCCATAGAATTCCTCCTAATCCTCGGAAAACTGCAAACCCCCTGTTTTTTCATGACGAGACTTCTTGGCTAGTGTAAGATTTGGAGTGGAAGGGTTAGATGATACGAACGTTTGGTAACCGTCTTCCCATTTTTTTTTTTTCAGTTTTAATCCTTATTTCAGGTCATGAAGATTGAGACATTATCTTAACACTCATCCTCCCCATAGCTGTTAATACCAGTTCTATATTTAAGACGCACCTTAGCATTACGCATTTTAGGTGGGAAATAAATTAAATATTGCAAATAAGTGTTGCAGGAGAGGATGAAAGATAAGGGGGGGGGATAGGAAGGTTAGATAATAAAGGAAGCATGCAAAACGGGAAAGAAGAAATTGGGTACACAGGGAGGGAGGAAGGGGAAGTAGAACGAGAGGCGGGCGGGGAGGCTTGGTTGTGTAAGGCCCCGAGGCGGCGTTACGTATCATGGAGGAGGACCTGCGCCGAACGCCCGCTCCTGGGGATCGCGTCGGCGCAGCGCAGGGTGACTTTTAGGGGAGTGTGGGGGATAGGGTGTGGAGAGAATTGATTTTGGGGGAGAGGGAATAGGGCAGGAGGAAGGTAAAAGGGAAGAGGAATTGGGAGTCATGATGTGTGAGATCTACTGCTATGTTACGTATGCTTTCCATCAACAAGTTGTATAGCACTGCAGTGGAAGAGGGTGCTTGATATTGATGTTACACAACTTGTATGTGAACATGCTTACATCTCTCTATCTATCTGTAGCTATCTATCTGCCTGGCTATCTATGCATATATATATATATATATATATATATTTGTGTGGGTGTTTGTGTGTCTATGTAAATGTGTGTGTGTATATATATATATATATATATATATATATATATATATATATATATATATATATACATACATATATATAAATAAATAAATAAATTTATGTATGTATATATACATATACATAGATAGACACACACACACACACACACACACACACACACACACACACACACACACACACACACACACACACACACACACACACACACACACACAAACACACACACAAACACACACACAAACACACACACACACACACACACACACACACACACACACACTGTGTGGAGAGAGAGAGTGAGTGAGTGATTGAGATAGTAGGGGGGGGGGGGGGGAGAAGGGAATAGGCGGAAGAATAGAAAGAAGAAATGACAGAGCATCGGGCAGAGAGCGAAGGGTACGCACACATATAAGCATTGTTTTGTGATTGTGAAAGACGGACCAGGTCACGCGTGCCCGGTGTCTATCGAGGGGAAATGAAGGTGAGGAGAAAGATGAGGGTAGGCTGGGGAGCGATAGGAACCTGTTGATCTTTGACGGAAGAGGGGTGGAGATTAGGAACGAGCGAAAGATAAACCATCTTGGTATACCCTCAGGTTACGTTGGACGAGGGGATTATGCTTACGTAATGGATAAGGGTGTGCAAAAATTGGGGGAGGGTGCGCTCACGTGCACCTCAGTGGACACGTGAGCCACTGTGACACTGTGAGATATTTAAACGTTGACACACCAATGAACGCGTACACACGCACATACAGTGACAGACATCTCGAGATCTTGGCACACGCACACACCTCCGGCCCCGGATGATCCTTGGCCGTCATTCGGAGTGAAAGTTTTCGCACGGGAGACACCTCCGTGAACGTCTTAGAATTGTCGTGTATTTTGTGCAAGTGTGTGTGTGCTTTGTGCGTGAGAGTTTAGTGGTTATATGCGTGTGACGTGTGTTATTGTGTGTTTGTGTTAGGTTTTGTGTGTCTGTTCTTCTCTCGGAATTACTAAACATCACAAGGCGACAGCCCAGACTGGAATATTTGAAGCAGCGAATTGTTATTGATGTATTGTCCTCGTCATCTTAATTATATTAATTATTGTCTATTATATAGTCGCTGTAAATTTCTTGATATCTTGGGGATGTGTTCCATTTCCCATAAAACTTCTCTTCTCTTCCCTCTCTCTTTATCACTTCGTGTGTGTGTGTATATATATATATATATATATATATATATATATATATATATATATATATACACACATATATAATGTGTGTGTGTGTGAGTATGTATGTGGGCGTACGTGCACGCGTACATATACACATGCATATGTTGCGTGCATATTGTATTCCCCTCACTCTTTCTTTTTATAGTCTCATTCTCAACCTTACTCGTCTTTCTCTCCTCCCCATCTCTCTTTCGTCCTCACTTTATCTCTCCCTCCCGCATCGCGATTGTCTAAATCTTATTCAAGCCGCGCGGTTGTTGTTATTTTCCTCGTCTTCGTCAACTTTCACTCGCGAGATGGATACGTTTCCGACTCCCTTTCGTTACGTGTACCATTTCCCGGCGGTGGGGTGGGGGAAGCGGGGAGTGGGAAACTGGGTGGGTGGAGGGGAAGGACAGGGAGGTGAGATGCGGGGAGGGGAAGGGTATAGTGGAGAGATGAGGGAATCGAGAGGGAGAGAAGGACGAAGGGCAGAGGGATTATTAGGGAGTTTTGAGGGATAATAATAATAATAATAATGCAGGATTTGCTGTGGCAGGCTCTTGTGACTACAGTCAAATTGTGGCTGGCTGTCTATTATGTTCCTAAACTACCCAGTGTGCAAGGAATGGCCGATGTTACCATCCACTGGCATTGCAGTATAAGAACGTGGGTCAGCAAGATTGCTCGAATGCACCACGCAGCACATGGCGGTGTTTTAATAGAAAATGCTGTAGGAGCTGAGGGATTTTTTCTCTCACTTATTTTCACTCCGTTTTCGATATGTTATTTCCTTTTTTGTTCTGTTTTTGTCGTTTTTTGCGATAGCAGTGATCCTTCACAAACGTGGCTTTTAATTGGAAACATGTGTGACCAGATTATTTCTTCCTCACCACCTGCACCTCTATCTTCCTCCTAACCCCTACCCCCTACTCTTCCTCACCATCATCATTACCACCACCATCGTCATCGTTATCAGCACCACCATCATCATCATCATCATCATCATCATCATCATCATCATCATCCATCTCCTCCCTCTCCCCTATCTCTTGTCCTCCTCCTCCTCCCTCTCCCCTATCTCTTGTCCTCCTCCTCCTCCCTCTCCCCTATCTCTTGTCCTCCTCCTCCTCCTCCTCCTCCTCCTCCTCCTCAACCTCAGCCTCAGCCTCTTCTTTCTCCTCATCATCATCCTCTTCTTCCTCCTCCCTATCATCGTCATCGTCATCGTCATCATCATCATCACCATCATCATTATTTGCAACCATATCTCTTCCTTCTTCTCCTTCCCCTTCTCCAGTCCCTCCTCCTTCTCCAATCCCTCCTCCTCTTCTTCTCCCTCTTCCTCCTCCTCCTCCTTTTACTCCTCCTCTTCTTCCTTTTCCTCCCCCTTCCCCCTGCAGCCACATCCTCCCTCCCCACCGCGCCCTCCACCAACCTCTCCCCTTCTTCCATAACCTAGTAGAAGCTTCTCGACAATGGGGGTGCAGTAAATCCCCAGCTTCTCCCCGACGTTATATGCATCAGTATAGAGCTTTAAGGAAAAATAAGATGTTGGAGGCTACAGGGGGCGCGGAGGGAAGGAAGTTATGTACTTGAAGATAGCAACGTGTACCACTGAGCAACATATTAACATGCAACATTTTCTTGTTCTTCAGTCGAACGCAGTTCCTTCGTAGAGAAGAGGAAAATTTGTTTGGCAAGCTAGGGAGGGATGGGAGGTGTGTGTGTGCGTGCGTGCATGTGTGCTTACGGAGAACCGCCCTGGCGAATCTGATTGGAGGTGGTGAACAGGGGCAATTTTTGTTTTGTGTTCTTCGCCTATCACTATTTTTTTCTGTTTTTTTCAGTTTCTTATTCTCTTTCTCTGTCAATCTCTCTCTCTCTCTCTCTCTCTCTCTCTCTCTCTCTCTCTCTCTCTCTCTCTCTCTCTCTCTCTCTCTCTCTCTCTCTCTCTTCTCTCTCTTCTCTCTTTTCTCTCTCTTCTCTCTCTCTCTCTCTCTTTCTCTGTCAATCTCTCGACATTTCTCTCATTCTCTCAATCTCTCTCATTTTCTCTCTCTCTCATTTTCTTTCTCTCTCATTTTCTTTCTCTCTTACTCTCTTTCTCTCTCACTCTCTTTCTCTCTCACTCTCTTTCTCTCTCACTCTCTTTCTCTCTCACTCTCTTTCTCTCTCATTCTCTTTCTCCCTCATTCTCTCTCTCTCTCAACCTCTCTCTCTCTCATTCTCTTTTTCTCTCATTCTCTCTCTCTCTCTCTCTCTCTCTCTCTCTCTCTCTCTCTCTCTCTCTCTCTCTCTCTCTCTCTCTCATACTTTCTTTTTCATTATCTTTCTCGCTCATTCTCTCTCTATCTATCTCCTCCTCCTCCTCCTCCTCCTCCTCCTCCTCCTCCTCCTCCTCCTCTTCTCCCCTTTCCCTCGATGACCCTGCTTTCAAGGAGCACACTGATAATTCCTAGAAATAAAAAAAATCCCGCTGTTATCTTGTTTTCCCTCCCTCCCTTTATGTTCTCCCCTCCTCTTTCCCTCTGCCCCTCTCTTCTGCTTGCTCCCTTCCCTCTCTCCTGCTTGCTCCCTTCCCTCTCTCCTGCTTGCTCCCTTCCCTCTCTCCTGCTTGCTCCCTTCCTCTGTGCTTGCCCCCTGTCCTCCCTCCCCCCACATTCAGAAATGGGAGTGGCGACTCGTGACGTCACGAGTTATTGGTGAAGCGACAGCCAATCAGCGCGCGCCGAGGCAGTTCTTGCGTCATCACGAGACCACGAGAAGGTGCCTTGAGTATGCCGTTCTTTTCAGTTTTACGCAATCACTTATTAACAACAAACAAAAGGATTGGCTATTCGAAGACTCATATCCTTACGTGCAGTACTTTTTTTTCGTCAGGGACGCGCGTTCTCATAGTTTCATAAAGCGCGGGAATACTGAAAAATAAACCGAAATCGGGGAAGGGGGAGTTGGAGGGGGTAGTGGAGGGGGGGGGCTGGTGAGAGTGAGTGTTGTCGGTCTTGAGCGGCCCGATACACTGTCAGTATAGTAGCTGATCTCAGAGAGGAAGGAACACGGTTCAGTGATAGCTTGGATATACCTGGGAGACCGAACTCATCTGTCTTATTGTTTAGACATCGCAAGTTTATCATAGAGTAAGTATTTTATTTTAGATTTGGAAGAGAAATCACGCTAGAAGAGTGGGGTGCGATATGAGTCTTTAAAAAGCTCTATGTAATAGGAAGGAAATTTTGAGCCTATTAGAAAGTGTCGGCGAATGGCCTTCGCGAGCGGCAATCAGCAGGAAAGACAGTGATGACGGAACAATATGTTAGAAATGGTTGCGCATTACGCAACACTCCATTTCACTTCAGTTTTGCATTCTCCCGGTGAAACGAAATTTTAAAATGAGAGGAATCGTAATTGCTCCGTGTGCTACTTAAGCTCATGTCATGTAATTGCATTACGGAAGTTCACATTCGTTAATTACCTAGATTGAGCGATTTGGTGGTGGTGACCTTATTTTTAAATATGTATAATGGAGTAAATGTATTTATTGACAAAATATTATACCATATTTTAGTCTGAGACTTACTGATTTATTTTGATTATATATTTTGCAAAAGTTGCTTAATTCTCTGCGTGGGAGCACAGTTCTTAAGGGCTCACGGAAATTTTATCTAGGTTATTGAGAAGAATTCTGTTGTATGCCTGTCCATATGGATAATATATTTAATATAAATAAAAGGGCTTACAAGTTATTGTCTTAGATTATGATACATGGTTTGTACATGATGTACACGAGTCTGTTTCTCCTTC
>NC_061819.1:18913019-18923019 GCF_019202785.1 Penaeus chinensis | reverse complement strand
TTGACTGTTTTAAGCCATGTACTTACATTATTGTGCCATGTTTTTTGTATGACTCCTAATGAGAGGTTAACTTATTTACAGGCAAAGCTTTTGGCAACATTGGAGGATACATTGCAGGAAATGCAACTCTTGTTGATATGATTCGTAGCTATGCAGCTGGCTTTATCTTCACCACCTCCTTACCACCAACTGTTGTTTCTGGAGCTCTGGCTGCTGTTACCATCTTGAGCAGTGAGGAAGGCCGAAATCTGCGAGGAGTCCATCAGAAGGCAGTTCAATACCTCCGCAAATTGCTCATGGATAATGGCTTGCCTGTGGAACATTGCCCTTCACACATTTTACCTGTTCATGTAAGGAAGAATTCTTTGTAAATGAAGAGTGAAATGATTTTTAAAGGATAAAGCCATAATGGTAATTCTAAGACAGTTATCTTTTTTTAGAAGATAAAAAGATTAAAAAGTGACAATTATAAACAAGAGCATTAAAAAAAAAATTATATTATTATATCTTTCTAGGTTGGTGACCCTATGCTTTGTACAAAAGTGTCTGATGAGCTGATACGAAAGTATGGCCACTATGTACAAGCTATCAACTACCCGACTGTACCTAGAGGACAGGAGAAGCTTCGAATTGCCCCAACACCTCAGCACACCCCAGAAATGATGGATCAGTTTGTGAAGGACCTTGTTAGTATATGGAAGGAGTTGGATCTGCCTTTAAATGATAAGAGATGTGATGATGTAAGTATTTTTAGCATTACATTTGAATGATGAAGAGCATGTAACTCCGTTATACTGGTTGACAATATTCGCTCTGTCTATATTGAACATATTAAAGAGAATTTCATTGCTTATTATATTCTGTAAGCATAATCCAACTTGGCTAATTGCTTTCTGCCATATAACTATTAAGCAACTTAAAAAATGTATATATATCTTTATATATTCTTTACACACACACTGACCTGCCCAATTGATATTTTCCAGGAATGTACTTTCTGCAAGAAACCATTTCTTTTCAAGCAACTGGAGGCTCGGCAGAAATGCAGCAGTGAATGTGACAAACCCTACTGCCCACAACTAGCTGAATGTTTTTAGCACTACATTATGCATAGACCAGTCAGGTTGTGATATCTTGGATACGAATAATGACCAAAGACATATGCAGTCCTTTATGTAGCAAGAATACATGACAGTAAAAATCTACATTGTATAAACTTGTCTATTTGCAATTCCAACAACTGTGATGAAATCATTTACTACAGTGTCATTCCTTTTGTCAATAGTCAAAGATAGATAACTTATTTACAGACACACAAACGAAGTTGCTCTTTATGTGCAGTGAAATGTTTAGTTTCTTATACATACTAATAAAAAACAATGAAAGCATAAATATACATATCTATTTCACTATTTATTAACTAATTCCATAACTAAGTGACTGCATGTGTGAAGCCCGGGAAAAGCAATCACTGTCAAAACTTTGTAGAATCCGTGCTATTGGATGTTTTCAAAAACTGTTGGTCATGTGAACCATCTTCAGATATTTATTTTATAAGGCACTCCTGCAAACCATGTAATTTTCATTAAATGGTTATTTTAAAAACCATCATGGATAGGTAGTTGAATGTGTTCAAAAAGCCAAATGGAGAAATAGTTTAGGTAATGCTATATATCATTATTCTCCTAATGCAGATTGTTTTTTTCTCCATTTCTTGCTTCACTTTTGATGGTATTTAATGCACCCATTGTTTTTCTGTACTCTGAGACTCCTTTGAAGGAAAGCAGCATATTGTTCCATATCAATCCATCAGATTCTTTTTGCAAATATGAATTAATTTTACAGCAATGAAAGAATTGTGTATATATACATAGACACCAGGCATTTTATGTATGATAAATGTAAATGGGATGATAGGCCTGGTCTTTTATTCCAAGAAAAACAACATCATGTAATTACTTAGGTACTTTACTTGTGATAGAAATTGAGTTTGTAATATATGTGTTTGGTTTGGTTTTTCTTTTTTGGGTTTAGGTTTTTGTGAAATGTGCATAACAACTGATGTGCTTTCAACACTTAAACATAACTCTTAATATATATTTACTGATCTTATGAGTAGAGTGTAATACTAAGCATAGGTTTGTGCACATGTGCATTCGTTTCTTCTTCTTCTTCTTCTTCTTCTTCTTCCTCTTCTTCTTCCTCTTCTTCTTCCTCTTCTTCTTCCTCTTCTTCTTCTTCTTCTTCTTCTTCTTCTTCTTCTTCTTCTTCTTCTTCTTCTTCTTCTTCTTCTTCTTCTTCTTCTTCTTCTTCTTCTTCTTCTTCTTCTTCTTCTTCTTCTTCTTCTTCTTCTTCTTCTTCTTCTTCTTCTTCTTCTTCTTCTTCTTCTTCTTCTTCTTCTTCTTCTTCTTCTTCTTCTTCTTCTTCTTCTTCTTCTTCTTCTTCTTCTTCTTCTTCTTCTTCTTCTTCTTCTTCTTCTTCTTCTTCTTCTTCTTCTTCTTCTTCTTCTTCTTCTTCTTCTTCTTCTTCTTCGCTTGTGAGTGTGCATGTGTGGGAGCATGTTGCATTTTATAAATCAATTAAACATTAAATACACACTTTCACACCCAAATTCAGATACACAAGAAATTACATATGTAAACACATGTACAGTACACAGCTATGCAAAAAGTATACACTCAGACTTCTTAACATTTTATTATTCAAATCATAACATTATTCCATTATTAGCACCATCAGTTTAGTGCTTTTGATTTTCAATGCATTTAAAGAACCTTTGTTGTGTAATTCTTAAATATATATATATATTTATGGATCATATGTTTTATACAAATACATGTTTTAACATTATTGTGTTTTGAAAGAACAAAATCTAAGAGGGTGTCACATGACCTCAAATAATATGGTAGCACCAATAGATGCGGTAGAGAGCATAATCTGCCTTTCCTTACCCTTTGATACAAGTGCATTGAAATGTGTATATTAAAATTATCTAAACAAGAAATAGGATGGAAAGAAGTTATATTACCTTTTTCATGCTTTACTCACAAATAGTTGTTACTTCCAAGGTCTTCAGTAAAGGGGGTTAATCAGTCATTCCAGTTGATCTTCCCATAATTATATTGGGATAATATCAAGGTGGTTAACGGTAAAAATAAATAAATGTGCTAGACAACAAAGGTCATATAGCACTATGGTAACGTAAAGTGGCAAAACCCCTCCCAATCCCTTGCATCTTGGGAGGATTAGGATGGAGTCCGAGACCAAATGTAGGAGATCACTGCTACCTTGGACCTCAGACCTCGCATCAACAAATTTTGCATGTCTTTTCTTCTCTCCCTTTCCTTTCCCCTCTCTTCTTTGTCCCCTTCTGTTGACTTATCCTAATCATTAACGAATTTTTACCCCTTTTTGACACAATTCTTTATTATAATGCTATATGCAACAGGTAAAGTGAAGAGGAGAGGTAGGCATTGGGAAAGTGGTAGAGATTGGAGTATCTGGATTTAGACTGGAAAAGGAATTTGAACGAGGGAGAGAGGGAGCAGACGTAGTATGGTTCAGAGTAGAGGGGAGAGATGGGGTAGATGCAGAGACATTTTGAGAAGATGAGGGAGAGGAGCAAAGCAGTTTTGGAATGGGTATAAAGAGAAAAACCTTTCTGCCTTGCTTCCTAGGGTGAGATCTATTTTCTAACTGAGAATTGCAACCTCAGATTCGAGCTTGTAGGCAAGATAGCTCTTATAAAATATATTATGGGAGCCACCACAACTGGCACACGTGCATGACTGAGCAGAGCAATTTGGACAGTTATGACCAAGCACATAGACAGCAGTGGGCTGTGGAGCAAAAGTTTGCGTGGGTGCAAGGGCGTCATTTCAGCTTTTTCTTAGTGGCAGCAAAGTAGTTGAAGTGATCAAAATCAGTTTCTGGGGCACTGTGAGCATCCCCCTATAAAAAAAAAAAAAAAAAATTTAGCTATTCTAGGAGCATTTTTAAGCTACAACCAGAGTTACAGAGGTGTAATCAGGGCAAATTAATTGTGGGACTGTAACCCCTGGGGGTGGGGGGCAATATCCCCCATGACGCCCCAGACAATGACAGGGAAGAGGTCAATATGGTTGGAGAGGGCAGGACACTACCAATATAGACTTCACGGGGGAGGTCATGTCTTCGGAAGCTTATTACTGGCCTCTGGGAAGAATAATGCAGCAATGTACTGCTGCTGCATCATAGTCAACAAGACAGGAAAGCAGGTCATTTTTACAGATTTCACAGAGTAAGGGGCTGTAGGAAAAAGAGGGAGTGAGGTAGTACTGTGGGGAGAAAGATAGTAAGGATGATAAATAGTATGAGAGGAGGGAATACAAAATGAACACTGTGCTAGAGTAGAAGATGGAATGGGAAATGTTGGGAGAGAGGAAGGGGTGTATTCTGAAGGTTGAGTAATGACCAGGTGAATGATTCAGAATGGATAGAGTTGACAGCAATCATTGAGGAGGAGGTATTTGAATCATTGGTCAGAGCCATCATCAAAGGAGAGGCTTGAGGATACCCGATTTATTGGGTTTCAGGAAGGGGAGGATAAGAGCTTCTCGCCAATGAGAAGGAAAATTTCCTGATCTCCATATGTGGTTGAAAGTTGCTTATAAGAAGGATAATGAGGAAGATGGGAGTTGTCGGCGCATATGGTAGTGAATACCGTCAGGGCCTTCATGAGCACGATTTTAGGACAGCACTGAGTTCAAAGGAAGAAAAGGGGGCATTATAGGACTCAGCAGAGGATAGGGTGAAGATTGAAATATGCAGGGAAGATGGAGGCAGTTCAGGACTGACTCAAAGCCTGTCTTTCATCCTTTCAGTACAGCTGGGAATTAAGAAAAGAAGGAAAAGGAAAGGGGAAGAAAAGACCATGCAATATTAGTTGAGGCAAGAGCTGAAGTCTAAGGTAGGGATGTTTCCCTAAATTGGCCTCAGTCTCTGCCCCCCCCCCTCCCAAATATATTCAAAATATAGCAACGGCATAAGGAAGTATTACAGGACATCAAAGGTCATATGGCGCTATGTTAAAGTAGAGAAGCGAAAAGGGTTAGGGTTAAGTTACTGATTAGGGTAAAGTTACAAGTTAAACAGCACTAGAGGGTAGTATGGTAGTGAAAAGGGTAGAGAGGAAAAGCTGATGGGGTACAGCATAAGGTAAAGGTTGTTTGAAGGGGAAGGAGTTAGAGGAGTAGGGAACATTACGATAAAGTATTGTGACAAATTAGTTAATGATTAGGACAAGTTTACAGAACGTGGGGATGAAGTTAAAGAAAATGGATAATGATTAATGGTTAATGGTTAAAAGCAAAATAAATGTGCTAGACATCTAAGGTCATGTAGCACTATAGTAAATGGTAGTGAAGGGTGGTTGAGTTAGTGATTAGTTGTCAAAGTTGGGCAAAGGTATTGACGAGTAAATGGGTTAAGGTTGGGTAAGGTAATGTATAGGGGTTAGATCAAGTGAAGGATGTATATGCATTTGAGGAATGAAAACAGGTTGTCAAAGCAGAAAGTTTGAGAAGTTGTGGGAGGGATCACGAAAAATCGGTCCCATTTGGCTGGGCTATAGATTATTTATGAATTTTGTAGAGATGGGGGTAGTAGAAGGATGGGGGCATGTGGAAGAGGGAGTAGTGTTGAGGGAGGTAGTGTTATGGGGAGGTGGACAAAGGTTGTAAGGTAGTAATAAGGGAGGATGGGGTAGTTGATGAAGAAGGTTGTGGAGGTATAGTTGTTGAAGTTGAGCATGTTGGGAGTAGAAATGTCTCCTGGGGTGTTGATTAGGGTGGATACTGTACTAGTCGGCATTGAGGAGTGGGTATTAGTTGTAGTGTTCTGAGACATGGTCAAAGGAGAGCCTGGGGTCAGGGAATTGGGCGAGTTTGAATTGGTGGAGCTATTTGATGAAGAGGCAAGCATCATTGCTTCTAATAATGGTATGGTTAATGGTTAATGGTTATTTATTGTTGGCCATGATAAGCCTGGAGTATGTTGGGGAGAGAAACGGTCCACCCCTCAGGGTCGCTTGAGGGGTAAGGGTTAGACAACTAAAGCAGGGGAATACCGTGCCCATGGCTCTCTCAGGCCGTTCAGGACTGGCACAAAGTCAGACTTTCATCCTTTCAGCACGGCTCTCACACCTTAGAAGGTGGATAGTAGAAGGGGTTGGTGAAGGGACAGAAAGGAAAAAGTAGGAGGGGGAAAAAAAAAGACCATGCAAAATTTGTTGAGTCGAGGGCGGAGTCCCAAGGCTGGGGAGTTCCCCAGCATTGGGTCCCAGTCTCCGCCTCCTAAGCCCCCCCACGACAACAACGGGCAAGGGATTGGGGGGGAAAGAAAAGAAAAGAGGGAGAAGAAAAGACCATGCAAAATTATTTGAGGTGAGGGCTGAGGACCAAGGTATGGGTTATCCCCTACATTAGGCCTCAGTACCCATCTCTTAAGCCCCCCCTCAAAAAAAAAAAAAAGGATTTTAGGGGACATAGGACGATATTTACCTTGGCAAGATTAAAAGGGGAGCTATTATCCCCATACTCGAGGTAGGGATAAAGTGCCTAAAATTGTTTTTTATAAAGAAATCTGTTTATGGTTCAATAGTTTGGTTTCATAATGATTATAGGAGAGATGCATATATTTTTCTCTTGAGCAGTTTTAAAGTAAAATAGAGATTTAGAAACTCCATTGTCAAACTGATTCATCTTAAACAAATATAAAACATATTACAATTATCTAAGCCTTTTGAGAATCATGACTTGGGATTCCCTGGAAAAAAAATAGAAATAAAAACAAATGTACAACTGATATTAATAAATTAAATTAGACTGATAAGTCATTTTGATTGAAGCACCAAATGTGAACATGGGAAAAACACAGGAGGCTTTAATAATGTCTTAGGTCTAGCAGATTTATTAATTTTAACCTTTAGCCATTAATAACATCAGAGTAGATAACTGGCTGACTTGGGTATCAGTATGTCATACACTTGAATAATTTTGTCTGACCTGCTCATTTTCTTCATTAAATTTTTTTTTTATTTATAAATTAATTGTGGTAGGAGAAGGGCATGAATGTGGGTGGGAGTGTATATGAGTGTATGTGTGAATAATTGAGCCAAAAAGAATGTAGATGATAGGACACCTGTTGAAAGTGATTTAAGTGAGAAGCATAGGACAAGCCTTCTGAGATGAACTACCTATTAGTTAAGGCTTCCTGTACTATTCTCAATTGGCATTTTTTTATATGATGGGTGTTTTAGGAGCAGTGTCAGGTAGTTGCATTGTCCATTGAATGATAGAATTATTATGCTCCTATCAATAAAAATAGCAATAATAAGTTGTTGTTTTTTCTAGAAATCAAGAAAAAAGGTAAACAGGTCAGATCAGGTACAACTAGTAATTGACTCCTTGGTGACTAAGTTCTTGTGGAGCCATCTATGTGTGAGCAAAATTAATAAACTAAAATCACAATGGACATGGCATGTACGGGCATACATTTCAGCATCAATGGGTTAATATGATGTCATACCATAGAATAAGTTCTGAAAAATAAATGAAAATTGTCTCAGGACTCTAGACATCACACCAAATAAAGGTTGTCTACCATTAAGAAAAAATGAAAAAGTAAGTTTGAAATCTGTCTATGTCTGAGGTATATTTAACATAACTTTATTTAGAAGATCTTTGTCTTTCATTTTTATTATTTGTTGAAAATGGATAATAAAACAAACAAATAAAAACATCCTTTTATATATAAACTGCTAGCTGTACATATTTCTTATATAAAGATATACATATATATATATACAAACAAATGGTGACATATCAAATCTAAGTCTACAATAATCATCTCAAGAGAAATAGCTCCTCATGGGACAAAAACATTTTATATAATAACTGCATGTTGAACATCGATTACTTACAATACTTTATACAGGAATATAATAACTAATACACTTTTATACCTACAGTAATTGAGGAAATTATGATATAAATAAACATTAAACTCTTACTTGCAAATGTTTTTACTTTTTTCTTGGGACTTCATCTTTATCCTTATCTTTTTGTAGGTTAACATAGAGTTTAGTGACATTATCCTCAGATTTAACTCTTCCCTGGAATTCCAAGCAACGACGTGACTCTTCTGACGATACTTTGTTCTCCCATAGTGTGAGGAGGTTCATTCCACTGCTACGGCTCATGGGAGCTAGAGGAGGTGGAACTGTTCTTCTTCTCTTGCTATCTGGTAAAGAGAGGTCCCCTGCTGTATGCTTGCCTCCTCCACCAGACCCAAACTCAGCCTTGTCTCTATCTGCAACATAGTTACAGTCATCTAATTCCTTCAGTGCCTGATCAATGTCAACTTTCTCGTCTCCTTTATATTCTGGGGTTGCAGCTTTGTTGTGACACTCCATCAGGCATTCAAGAACTTTTTCATGTGCTGGAGTATGAAGATGGAGCTGGAGGTATTGTTCAAGCTCTGCCCACACTGCCCGATACTGGTCCTCTCGTTTCATTCCCTTCCCTCGCTGCCCTGCCATGGGAGATGGAAGAGGGTCTCCTCGAGCTTCCATGTTCATCAGATACAGAATCACCTGCTTGCATTCAACCACTTCATCATCTGTTAGATTGTCTTCTAGCATTAATGCTGCCAGAGGTTCAATCTGAGGACCCAAATTGAAAAGCGATGTTGAAGACAATGTTATTGGCCAGTACTTAGTGTGTCTGTTAAGTTGTTCTCTGCTCCGCTCAAGTGGTGTCAAGTTCTCTTCACTTTCTGATGTGGGTGCTGGAAATGGGGCTAATTTATTTGCTTTAATTAGTTCTCCAAAATCTGGAATCCTGTAGTCTGTAACCCTACCTCCACATCCCTCACTGATTGACGGTGGATCTTCCAGTATACTACGTGAAGTGTACATAGTGTGGATATAAATATCTCCTCCATGGCAAGCCAGCATGTGTGATATGACTTTACTTCCTGACTTGCGTGGCATTTCCAACATAACCCATCGTCCGTTCAGTAAGAAATTTGTTAGGCAAGAAGAAGGTCTGCTATTAACATCAACAGATGTGATCCTGTAGGCAGATGAGCAGTGCTGCAATTCCATACTAGCATTGCTGCGAGGAGTACACCACTTGAGTGTTACTGTCTCATAATCTGTACCTTCACGATATGTCTTAAGATGTGCAGTTTCTGATGGAATTCCTTTTAAAATTGCTGCATGGGCAGCTGCTGGATGGAATAGTTCAACATCATAGTTTGCTGATGAACTTGCATTTTGTTCCTCTTTCATTGGTATACCAGTCACTGTGGTTGAGGCTAAGTCATAGTGTTTCAGCACCAGATTGCAAAGTTTTGGAGCTAAGGCAGTCCCACACTGGATATTTGTGTACTCACAGGACACAATAGTAGAGACATCTGGCCATGATTTGATTGGCATGGGGCATGGTGGACCCTCTGGCCACAAGTTGAGAATGACGAGGTCACAGTGATTGATTGCCATTAAATTATCTGTGGCAGCAGCATTCTTGTTCATGTACAATAAGGTTCCATGAAATTTTTCCTTTATGTTTTTTACCTCTTCCTCACTATCCAACTTTGTCACCAAAATAATTCTCCCTTTGTTCAACACCTTGGTAGCATTCTCAGTGAGTGAAGTTCTCTTTTCATGCTGAACAGCCGAAGGTTTAGTCAGAGCCTCAATGGCTGCCTTAACACCTTTTATCAAGTCAAGCTTGTTGCCCCCAATGTTTTTGGCTGGTCCAAGGGCCATGAATGCATTCATGAGGCTGGTTAAGCACTGGTCTTCCAGGTTCCATGAAGATAACTTGTGAACAGTTTTGTCAACTGCAATAAAGCGTATAAGGCGAGATCCTGGGAAGATGTCCCACACTATTCTGTAGATGAAAAATAAAAATATACAAATAAAAATCATAATAAGTAAATAAATAACATGTTAGCA
>NC_061819.1:18883019-18903019 GCF_019202785.1 Penaeus chinensis | reverse complement strand
GTTGTGAAATAATATACTTTTCTAGCTTGAGAAAGAAAAGATCTGCCAGATTATTAGATTTTAACAGGTTAGTAGATGATACTTACATAAGATTGATATTTACATAAGAAGATTACATAAGATTGTTAATTTAAAAATAAAGATGAAGTAACCAAGCCATTTATATTCACCAGATGAAAAAAAGGGGCCTGACACCTAAACATGTAGTATTCACCAGTCTTTTCAATGCCTGTGCTAACTCACCCTGGCCACTCACTGATGGCCTACAGAGAGCAACCAAGCTAAGCAAACAACTAATGGAGAATGGTGTTATTTTGAATAGTACAACTTCACATGCTATGATAAAAGGTAGGATATATGTATTTTATTTAATGGTATCTTCATTATTCATATTTTACATGTTTTCTTTTCTGAGAAAATTATTTTAGATATGCTCCTCCAGATTTGTTTTATTTGAATGTGTTTTTGAGTATTTACTGGCAATTTTATGTAATGCTCTCTTGACCATTTAGTGGTGATATGAAATTTTATTCCCATAGGAATAGTACAAAACTTGTTAAATATATAAGTATACAAGATATTATATGTCATCAGATATTTGCAAAAATCTATGAAAAAAATGTAAGCTGTTAATTATTGTTTTCTTCTAAATCTTTCAGCATTTGGTAGATGTGGGGATATCAAAACAGCTTTCCAAATTGTGGATGAGATGGTAGATAAAGGGTTATTAATTACAACAGAAAGCCTGAATTTCTTGTTACAAGCGTGTATTACTCATCAAGCGGCTGGTTTTAGACATGCTCTTTTAGTAAGTATTCGCTTGATATATTATTTATATGTTTTTGATGTAAAGGATATTGAATGCAATCCCTTGTATTATAAAGTTAATGGATTTGCTTGTCTACAGGTATGGAGAAAGATGCGCGAGTTGAAACTGTCTCCAGATATATACTCCTACAACTTATTGGTTCGGTGTATCAAAGAATGCCAAGCAGGAGATCCACAGCTGACTTCTCAACTTCTCCAGGAAACTCCCTCTCCATCTATGGTTGTGAGAGGAAACCAAAAGCCCAAAATAAATGGAGAACACACTGAAAAGGTTCTGCACATAGAAAGTAAAAAGGAGCCATCAGAAAGTGAAAGCAAGGCATGCATAGAAACTGATAGAGGTGTTCAAAGTGGAGAAAATAGTATCAGCCTCATAGAACCTGAGTATACTGTCATTGAAGTAAAAAGAAACATGGAAAATGCTCAGGCTGATCAGCAAGTCTTACCAGATCTCTTAGGGAGAAAAATGACTGTTGGCAATGTTATTGGTTTAAGATCTCTACAGCAACCAGAGGATAGGTGAGTTATTAGTCATGGGTATTCTACTTACATTAAAACATCTACTCTAAGTATTTTGTTTACTTTTAATTTAGGTTAGAGAAGTGAGGATTATCCAAACAAATGTATCAGTTGATAAATGTCTTTCACATAACATGAACATCTAATAACACCTCTTTCTTCTTTGTAAATGAAAACAATATAAAAGGAAAGCATTTCATATAAACAATCAACAGGCTGGCTCTGGTAGGAGGCCCAGTTAGCATCTTTAAACACATGGCAGAAGATAATGTGAAACCTGACATCAGAACAGTGACACAGATGTTGGAATCTTTACCTGCAGATACTCAGGCAGAAGAGGTAAGATTGCAGTTGAATGCTGTTAGCATAATGAGAATATGTTTAATTTGTTAGTGATTAAAGTGACTGCTACTAATTTTAATGAATGAATATAATTTTCAGGCTTTATTGGATTCAATGAAGAATATTGGAATTGTACCAGATATCCAGTTTTACAACATGCTTATCCGCAGGAGAAGTTTTCGCAGAGATACCAGTGCAGCTAAAGTAATTAGAATCAGTTCAGTGTTGTATGTAAATGTTACTACTTCTTAATGTGAGATCTTGTTGGTCAGGATAGTGTTTAATGTACATAAATTTCAGATTTCTTATAGCTCTGTTTTGTATATTTTGAAACAGATCACACATTAGTTCCATTTAAAAATGTGGTTTAATATATTTTTGAGGACACCAGGAAAAATTTAAAAGAATTTTTAAAAAATAAGTTTTATGAATTATATTTAAGTGATTTTTAAGATATCTAATGTGTTTCATTGTACTTCAGGAAGTATTAGACTTCATGCAGGAACATCACCTTGTGCCAGATCTCATAACCTTTGGCTGCCTGGCCTTAGGTTGTCACCGCTTGCATGACGCAAAGAACTTTCTGAAGGACATGGACTCTTTGGGCTTCAGGTTAGTAATGGAGGATGTTATACCTCTTTTTTTCTGTTGCTTGCTCTTGCTTATATTAAAGTATTTAGTTGTCTTTAAGGTCTTGATTATCAATGCTGTTCTGATTTATTATTATTGTTTTAATAAGCCTAGGATCTTGTATAGCAAATCTATTGTTTGTTTCTCTGTGTCCCCTTTTAGTTCATTATTAGTTTAGTGTAGGGTAGGCTGTCACCATCAGGCTGTTGGCACCAGTATAGATAGTAGTCCATAGGAAAAATACATGATTATAGAAGGTCTGAATGTATTTAAGCACCTGCTAAGTATATTTCAGGTTCATAAATTAAATCCTTGGCTTAAGAATGTGTAAAATTCCATTCCTTGTACTATCTGCCCAAAATTAACTCCAGCCATTTTCAAAATTAGGGTGAATAAAGGTTGAGTATATTGAAGTCCATTCAGATTGTGAGATTTGTCAAAGTCTCCATAAGAAACAAAAAAAGAAAGGAGCCAGAGTATCAGACATTAAACATTGGTAGTGAAAAATTGACACAGGAATCAAGCTTTATTTTTGGAAAGCTACAATGCAAAAAATTCCCTTTTTTCACATCTTCAAATATAGTACTTTTTTAATACATCAGTCTAACCCAAAAGAATAGCTAATCCTTAAGCAAGAGTTAGTTTGTGAGCTAAGGTGAACACTCAGAAAGTGATTTTACTAGGAACAGTGTGTTATTTATATGCCTCCTTCTGTTGACCTAATACCAATGGGATTCTCCTTTGAAGAATGGACATCTAGTGGCAGAGTGATAAAAACAAACTGATTGCATCCCAGTCAACTAACTTTAATGTTTCAATCAGTTTCTTGTATTATATTGATTTGTTTATGTACTTTTTATTGATATATTATTTTAGTCCTTTTGTATGTTTGACTGTGCTTGCTTTTTTCCCTTTATATTAACAAAATCTATTTTCCTTTTTCAGGCCAAATTTGGAGATAATGACATCTTTGGTGAAAAATGGTTTAGTAAAGACAGACTACTATTTTACTCTGGAGATGCTCTTTGAGATAAGAGACAGAAACATTGTCCCAGATGAACATCTTATCAACATCCTTGAGAAGGCTCGAAAGAGAGCACGTGATATAGTCTTAAAATCAGTAAGTTTATTGTAGTTTTGAAAGTAGATGTTTCTATTTATTTAACATTAAATTTACAGCTATGATTTAATATTAGATATTTGATGGTCACTACTGATTTGAGGAAGATTTTTGTGATTCTGAAGATGACTATATAATATTTCAGTTTTGCCATAGACTTCTTTACAAGTTAGTGTAATTATCATACTAATTTAGTGTTTTCACTCCTTTTTTCATAGGAAGAAGATGGTGATAACTTTGAACAGAAGAATAGATTGAAAGGAATGAGGCTCTTCTTGCTAGAATATAAAAACTGGCTGAAAGCATCAAATATACAACTCCCAGACCACCCTTGGGCACAGTACAGAGCAGCATCAACAAATCAGAGATGATCTTATAGTTGTGTAGTAGTGTTTCCTCAGTAAAACATGTAATTCCTTTTATGTTAAAATCTCTGAAGATATTTGTAGATATCTTATATCTTATTCTTGTACATAATGAAATAAACTATCAGAGTTGTTGAATTACAGCTAGTCATAAATATATGATAACAAAGATGATGGAACATTGATAATTTTATTGGCCTTTTGTTATCCAGTCACATTTTTGTCTGTGTTTACACACAAGAGGATTGATATGCAAAATGATAGAGACCAAGTTATCAGCATATTAATCAAACTCATCATATTTTCAGTGATTGTTATATTTCAAAAGCTATTATTTTATCCTCAAGTCTAATGACATTCATTACAAACTTTTAAATAAAACTTATATTATTTACTTTGGCAAGTGATTACTATGAATTTATTTCACTTGTTTTGAAAAGACATGACTGATATAGAAATGTAGTTACAGTTATAAAGTTTGAATTGCTCTTTTCTCTATTTTATTAATGTCTATTTTGATTGAATCATATTGCCCTCCAGCAGCCACATGCAGTCAGTAAAGTTACATAAGTTTTGTTTGAGTGTGTGATACAGTACAGTGTAAAGGTTATTGAAGAATATGATAGGAATGGTTGTAAGTTGATTGCAGGAGGATACTGCATTGAAATCACCCAATACAGTGTGGATATTTTGTCAACGACAGATATTGGATAGAACATCTCTCACATTAAGTTGGAGCTGAGCCACAGTAACACAACTCTCTGGTATAAAGGGACCCAAGATATGGAGTGATTTTTCTCTGCCCCAGCTATCTGTCATGCTGATTCCTTCCATAACTAGGGATGAAGAAAAGACCTGTCAAGTCAGTCTTTGTCCCTCACTATTCATTGACTTCCACTAATCAAAACAAAAACTATGGTATAGCACTCACCAGTCACTACATTGATAACTAAAGTTGTGTTTTGATATACAGTTATACACATTTCCTAATTTCAACAAGTATGGAACTCAACTGGTAAACAAATAGAAACATTTCACCATTGCCTCTAATCAGCTTATTCCAATAATATAATATAAAGGCCAATGAAGAATTATGGAATGCAAACCACAATAACTACATGAACATAAAGGAGAAGTAGGCTGACATGAGCAAGCATCTATAACAGTAATATCCACATTATTACTCACATTTTGGTCCTTCCTGTCAGACTACTGTCTAACCCACAATTGTGTTGGTGGCTTCTTTTTACTTTTTTTTTTTTTTAAGGGCAATAAAACAATATACCAAAGATAAAAACAACTGACATATATCCAATTAGTACTGCTTCCCTGGACAATGCACCAAGGATAAAAACAACTGACATATATCCAGTTAGTACTGCTTCCCTGGAGAGCACTATGATTGCCATGTTCACATGTGGGACAGGTGTCCTGCGAGGTAATATGGTACAGCCCTTCGATATCACTGTACAAGAATATGGGATAGGGGACCAGCTGTTATTAAGGTGTCCTGTGACTGTGGCTTCACACACACATGCACACTCACAAATAGCAGATCATCCTCTTCTCATTCATTAGTGTGATGGCAATGACTCCGATGGTTGTAGACCTGAAGGAAAGGGGACTAAGCCCCTTAAAGCCAACTCCCATTCTAACCTAAGGAGAGATATTCCTCTCTATCCAACACATGAGACCGCATGGGCAGAGGAACACAGGCTAAGACCACAGGGCAGAGCCAGAACCTCAACCTAAGGGAAAAAAGCAAAGACCTTAGAAATTAAAGGTCATGGGCAAAGGGTGTCCTCTCAATAGACATCTGGTAAGCCTCTCAAATAGCTTATTCTGTAGGGGGGAAGACAGGGATTGGTCAGATGGTGATCCTAGTTAGTGAGTCTAACTTTACCTGGGAGTTAGACTCAAACATGTTAATTCACTGCTAAGGGAGCATCTGACTCTGACTCTGCAATCTTGCAAACTAAGAGCTTTAAAACATGGACAGTCATTCTCTATGAGACTTTAACTTTTCTAGATATCAAGCAGAGCAGGAATCAGCATTTTAATCACCCTGGACAAAGTGACAATCCCATACTCCTTGCAGGAATAAAAGTTTTAATCACCCTGGACAAAGTGAGAATCCCATGCACCTTCATAGCCAATTTACCACCCTGTAGATATGACATTAAATATCTTACACCTTCATAGCCAATTTACCACCCTGTAGATATGATATTAAATATCTTACCATTTAAATCCAACTGGCCAGGGGTACTTTCAGTCTATGCAAAGTGTACAGTTGGCCAGGCTGTAGGAAGGTGGCTATCAATAAGGTCTGCAACAATGTGGCACAGGCCCATGTGATCATGGGGAGAGACTTCAGTAATCACCACCCCAATCTCCTCAGACATCAAAGGGGTAAGGATATCACATGTTAAAGGGTGGTCCTAGATCTCATCATCCTAAAGGGAATGTGGCTAAGGCCAATTGTGTGTATTATCATTTAATTATTATTAATACCAAGAAATATAACAACAACAAAAACATTATCTATAAGAAAGAAAATAATAGTAATAATAACAATGATAGCAACAACAAAAACATTATCTATAAGAATGAAAAAAATAGTAATAATGCCAATGATAGTTGTAATAATAATAGTAATGGTATTATTGATGATGATAAGGATAATGTTAACAATAACAATGACAATGATAGTTGTAATAATAATAGTAATGGTATTATTGATGATGATAAGGATAATGTTAACAATAACAATGATATCAATTAGAGAAATGTAATGATAATAGTGATAGTAATAATAAAAAGGATAATAATAATAATAATGGTAATAATAATAACAATAATAATAATAATGATAATGATGTACCAAAGATAAAAAATGGTAATGATGATGATAATGATAATGATGATGATGATTGTGATGATGATGATGAGGATAATTATGATAGGATTATGGTTATGATTATGATTATGATGATGATATTGATAATAGTAATAATGATAATATCAATAGTAAAAGACAATGAAATGATAATGATAAAGATGAAAATAAACATAGAAATGATAATGATGAAGAAAATAATAATGATGATATATTGATGATGATAATGATAATTATAATAGTAGTAGTGAGGTGTCAGTAGTAATGATAATGATTTTGATTATATGATAATAATGATAACAGTGATACTAATACTAACAATTATAATAATACAATAATAATAGTAATAAGAACAATAATGATAATGATAACAATGATAATGATGATAATAATAATGATGATATTACTATTAATATTAGTGGTAATAATGCCAATAATAACAGCACAGATAATAACAATAATAATAATGAAAATAATAATAATAATAATAATAATAATAATGATAATAGTAATAATGACAATAACAATAATAATAGTAATAATAATAATGATAATAATAATAATAATAATAATAATAATAATAATAATAATAATTATTATTATTATTATTATAATTATAATGATAATAATAATAATAATAATAATAATAATAATAATAATAATAATAATAATAATGATAATGGTAATAAGAACAAAAATGATAATGATAGCAATGATCATGATAGTAAAAATAATGATAATAGTAGTAGTAGTAGTGGTAATAATCATAGTAATAATGACACTAATAATAATGATAATGATAATAATGATAATAATAATAATAATGATAATAATAATAATAATAATAATAATAATAATAATGATAATAATAATGATAATGATAATAATAATAAAAATTATGATAATAATAATAATAATAATAATAATAACAATAATAATAACAACAATAATGATGATAATAATAATAATAATAATGATAATGATAATAATAATATTGGTAATAATAATGATAATAATAATAATAATAATAGTAATAATAATAATAATAGTATTAATAATAATAATAATAATAATAATAATAATAATAATAATGATAATAATAGTAATAATAATAATAACAGTAGCAACAATAATAACAAATATGATAATAATACTATTGATGATAATGATAATAATAATGGTGATAATGATAGTGATAATGATGATAGTGATAATGATAATGAAGATAATGATAATAATAATGATGATAATGATAATGATAATGATAATAATAATAATGATAATAATAGTAATAATAATAATAATAATAATAATAATAATAATAATATAATAATAATAATAATAATAATAATAATAATAATAATAATAATGATAATGATAATAATAAATATGATGCTAATAATGACAATAATAATATTATTGCTAACAATAGCAATAATGATAACAGTGATAATGATAATGATGATGTCAATAACGATAATGATGACAGTATTAATAATAATGATAAATAGTAATGATAAAGATTATAATGATAACAATAAAAATAGTGGTGATGAAGAGGATGATGATCATAATTTTAATTACAATGATAATGAAAATAATAATAAAAGAAATACAAATACAGATAAACCACAAGGAAATAGGAATAATAGCGAAATTAATTAGTTAATAATAATCGTCCCGAATCGGTTGATTTCGCCATACGTACTGATGGCGCGGAAAAGTCCATGTCTGTTTTCTGTTTACGGTGCTGTTGCTTAACCACTTAATATCGGTAAATATACCTTTATTACATCTGTGTCATATAAGGTGTTTAGTGTTTCCTCGTCTTTGTTTTTGATTGTATCTAAATGTTTTTAGTCATCCTTGATCGATATGGTGCAAGAGGCATGTCAGTAAACATTTTCTTACTTGTTCTATTCTCTTGAATGATGAAGTAAGGAACAAAACTAACAGTCATTTTATTCTGAAAACGAGTGCAATCCCCAACATACTTCAAGTCTGACTAAATTTAATTGGATGATAAACACACTCTTTGGGAAATTGATAGCCAACAATCGAGTTCTTATATTTACAGCGTATGTAATGTTTTTTTTGTTGTTGTTTCGTAGTCTAGGCCTCAAATTTACAGACAGGGAGACAATTTGGGTAGTGAGATTGACAATTTTTTCCCCCATAGGTGCAGGTGTGCCTCTGTGTTCAGGCAGTAATACCATTGTAATATAACATTTATGAAGTTCAATATCTCAGTGATGGAACTTATGAAACTGTAGCTGCATTCTGTCTCTCCTGACATTCTCTTTTGTTTATTTTTTTTATGTTTGGGAATTGATGAAGACCCTGCACACACACACACATACATAGACACAGATACACACAGACACATACACACAGACACAGATACACACAGACACAGATATACACAGACACATATATATACAGACACATACATATACAGACACAGATATATATACAGACAGATATATATACACAGACACAGATATACACAGACACAGATATACACAGACACAGATATACACAGACACAGATATACACAGACACAGATATACACAGACACAGATATACACAGACACAGATATACACAGACACAGATATACACAGACACAGATATACACAGACACAGATATACACAGACACAGATATACACAGACACAGATATACACAGACACAGATATACACAGACATAGATACACAGACCTCTAGGCCCAAGGGCTTTGCCTTATTGCTAAATCCATCAAGAGCTGCCACCAGTAATTCCAGAGACCCATATAGGATACATAGATACACAGACGTAGATACGCACAGACATAGATACACTTAGACGCAGATACACACAGATGCAGATACACAGATACAGATACATACAGATGCAGATACACAGATGCAGATACACAGATGCAGATACACACAGACACAGATGCACACAGTCACAGATACATACAGATGCAGATGCGCAGACACACAGACACACAGACACAGACACACACAGACACAGAGACAGACACAGAGACAGACACACAGACACAGAGACAGACACACAAACACAGAGACAGACACACAGACACAGAGACAGACACACAGACACAGAGACAGACACACATACACAGAGACAGACACACAGACACAGAGACAGACATACCGACACAGAGACAGACACAGGGACAGACACACATAGAGACAGACCCACACAGAGACAGACCCACACAGAGACAGACCCACACAGAGACAGACCCACACAGAGACTGACCCACACACAGACTGACCCACACAGAGACTGACCAACACAGAGACTGACCCACACATAGACAGACCCACACATAGACAGACACACACACAGACAGACACACAGAGACAAACAGACAGAGATGGACAGACACACACAGAGACAGACACAGACACACACAGACACAGACACCCACAGACACGTGTGCAGGCACGCAAGCAGACACACACGCAGGCAGGCAGGCAGGCAGGCAGGCAGGCAGGCAGGCAGGCAGGCAGGCACACACCTGCAGGCACACACACAGAGACACACACAGACACAGACACAGACACATACACAGACACATACACAGACACATACACAGACACATACACAGACACACACAGACACACACAGACACAGACACACACAGACACAGACACACACAGACACATAGACACACACAGACACAGACACACACAGACACATAGACACACACAGACACAGACACACACAGACACACACAGACACAGACATACACAGATACAGACACACAGAGATACAGACACACCCAGACACACAGACACACACAGGCACACACAGACACACACAGACACACACACACAGACACACACAGACACACACAGACACACACACACACAGACACACACACAGACACACACACACAGACACACACACACAGACACACACACACACACACACACACACACACACACACACACACACACACACACACACACACACACACACACACACACACACACACACACACACACAAACACACACACACACACAGACACACACAGACACACACACACACACAGACACACACACACACACACACACACACACACACACACAGACACACACACACACAGACACACACACACACAGACACACACACACAGACACAGACACACAGACACAGACACAGACACACACAGACACACACAGACACACAGACACACACACACAGACACAGACACACACACACAGACACACACACACAGACACACACACACACAGACACACAGACACACACACACACACACAGACACACACACAGACACACACACACACAGACACACACACACAGACACACACACACACAGACACACACACACACACATACACACACACACACACAGACACACACACAGACACACACACACACACACACAGACACACACACACACACACACAGACACACACACACAGACACACACACACAGACACACACACACAGACACACACACACAGACACACACACACACACACACACACACACACACACACACACAGACACAGACACACACACACAGACACACACACACACAGACACACACAGACACACACACAGACACACACACACACACACACACACACACACACACACACACACACACACACACACACACACACACACACAGACACACACATGGAAGTGGCAAAACCGAGGTAGAAGTATGTATATCATGTGTATGCACTCTTGCCCTGTTGGACCAGTTTTGATAATTCATATTTTTTGTCAGATATATTGTAACATAATTTGATTATTCAGCAAAAGTATATATAACATTTGCTGTAACAAGTCCCAAGTTAGCTAGAAGTAACAGGGAGAGCTTCAATGTATTGTGCCAGAGGAATGGCTAAGTGTCCCTAAGAATTTCCCTATAATATTTCAGGATTTAAACTATAGATAGAAGAACGAAAAAAAGAAAAAATGTCCAAGTTGGAGAAAATGCAAATTATGGGCATTCGGAGCTTTGGCCCGGAGGAACCCCGGAAAATTCAGTTTTTTTCACCCCTGACACTCATCTTAGGTCAAAATGGTTGTGGAAAAACAGTGAGTAGTTGCCATATATTTTAGAAAGTATTTGTATATATGATATATGAATGTGTGTGTAATATGAACCAAAATAATTTAGATATTGATATTAATATTTTCTAATAGTATTTCTGTAACTTTTCCAGACTATAATTGAGTCACTGAAATACATCACAACAGGTGATGCTCCTCCAGGCTGTGGAAAAGGAGCATCTTTTGTCCACGATCCAAAGTTAGCAAAGGAAGTTACTGTAAGTGTTTGCAGGTCATAGGTGGACTGTATGACAAGTGTATCAGTCATCTGCTGATTTATAAATGACATGAATATATTGGTTATATGTCTGCAGCAATATTCAGAATAAGAAAAGATGATCTATAACAACATTATGATTGACATTATTGTGGTGACATTGACACCATCATAATGTAATAAAAATCTTGTATTTCTTAAGTAAAAGTTGTTGATTACATTTGTTTTGGCCTATTTTAGGTGCGTGGTCAGATCAAATTAATGCTAAAAGACACAAAAGGAGCAACTCTTGTAACAACACGCTCCTTGGAAGCCACACAGAAGCTGAAGAAGATTGAGTGTAAGACCATAGATGCAACATTGCAAAGAAGGAGGCCAGATGGCAGTACAGATGCTATATCTAGGTGAGGAGTTGATGGAGTAAATTTTCTGTATTACCATTAAGTGAAAATAGTCCTTTCACGAAGTGCTGTGTTGTTAGAATTACTTGTTGATGGGTAAGTTCATAATGTGATACAGTCATCTTGAAACTTTATGTGTGTTCAGTGTTGCATAAAATATTCATAGAACTCGGAATCATTTAAGGCCTTGTCCATGAATATAACCATTGATTTATGAGCTGTTGTTTCTATTAAATCTCTTTCACTGAATATTCTGTGATTGTGGGTATATTAATAGCTTTGAAAATAATAATAGAAAATATATGGAATTAATGAAACTAATAGGTGGCTCATTTTTTTTCTTTTTCTTTTTTATAGTTCTAGTATTTTATTCTAAATATCACAGATCTTTTTACCCTCAGTTTGCTTCATTTGCAATTCTTATGTCTGTGATTCATTTCTCTTCATTGATTTCAGTAAGTGTGCTGACTTTGAAGCAGAAATATCAAATGCCTTGGGTGTTTCAAAACCTATCCTGAACAATGTTATATTTTGTCACCAGGAGGAATCAAATTGGTAAGATGGGAAAAGTTATACAGAGTTCATTGTGAAAAAAAAAAAAAATATATGAATGAGTATGAACATCTTCACAGCACAAGAGATAAATTTAATGCATTTTGTTTATACCTTTATCAGAAATGCATCAGGAAAAAAAAAATTGGTTACAGCTACTACTTCTTGGAAATGTTCATTCACATTGATATGTTTTTCTTTTTGGAAAAACAACAGCAAATTTTTGTAATGACATATATGAAAATGCTTTGTTGAAAAGTTATTTATTTTTCACAAAATTATGTCATATAGGTATAATACAAGAAAAAGTCCTTTATTAAACAGTCCAATACTAAAATTAAGGAAGACCTAATGTTTTATACTTGCATTGGTGCACAGGCCTCTAGATGAAGGTAAGAAAGTGAAAGAAAAATTTGATGCCATATTCAATGCCACCAAATACATCAAATGTCTTGATACGATACGTAAGCTACGTGCAGAAATGAAAACTAGTAAGTAACTTGTTTATTATTTGAAAATACTTGCCTGTGACAAATATCTATGTGGTTTTCAAATATGATAATATTAAAAAGTAATGTGTGGTTCATTTAAATGTTGATTTTGATTGCTGTGGGAATTATTTGGCACATATATATTATATACTTTGATGATAATATATCTTGCTTAACAAATTAAAAGTAATCAATATTGGAATAGTTAACATTAATATTACTGAACAATAAAAAGAATCTGACCTAAAGGTTGAATATTCCAGAGGTGAAGAACATGCACGAAGTCATTGATGGCCTCAAGAAGTGGCGAGATGAGGCAAACCGAAAGCGTCTTGACTTGAAGGCATCTTGTGAGCAGCAGAATAAGATTAAAGTTCAAAAGAGTAAACTGAAGGAAGAACTGGAGCCAATTCGAGAACGTCTGAAGGAAATCTGTGACTTGGAAGAGAATGTTGGCCGTTTGAATGGAGACCTGAGTAAGTTTTCACTGTTAAACTGGAACATGCCTCAGAATTCATTAGCCAGACATGCATTTTAAATATTTTGATTTGGATTTGGTTCCTAGGTTCCTATCCCCTACAGAGCCCTCTGCATAAAAAGTGTGCTCTAAAGTCTGTTTGTGTTTTCAAAAGTCAGTTTTCATATTTCCTCTCCTCCCCTTTATCTATATTTCTTTATCCTTTCTAAATTTGATATAAATGATATCCTAATGTTTATTACCTTTTCTTTCTTTATCTTTTCGTGATAGATCTACAAATACTTTGCTTGTTTAGTTGTTAGATGATTTCATTTATATGAATGTCAGGTGATACAACCATACTAAGAAAGGAAAGGAAAATGCTTCAAAAGGTTCTCCAATAAATTTCATTACCCTGTGGAAGGACATGGTTATGTAGTTATTATTTTTGTGAGCAAAATCATATGGTAGTTTGGGATGAAAATTTTGGGGTGTTACCCACATGAGAGAGAGCGAAATTTCTTTTCTTAATGCCTTTATAGTTTCTTTACTACATATATCCAATAATGCTAATGAAAAATTACATGACAATAGATATCACAGATAACATAAGTTTGACAAGCAAATCCAACCCTTTTTTTTTTAAGCATACTTTCCTGTTCCCTTTTAGTTGGAGAGAAGCATAAACTTGAAGCCCTAAGACAGAGCCAGGCAGACTTGCGGGCGACCCTTTCGGAGCAACTGGACTGTTCAGATGAGGAACTGTACCGTATGATACAAGATTTTCAGAGGAACTTAGAGAACATGGAAGAGGAACAGGAAAAGGTAAGGGGGGGACTTAGTGTGAGATTGGAAGGAGGGTGATTACTTAACCCAATGTCAGTGGTTTATTTACTGTCCCCTTTAGATTTTAGTGAGCTTTGTTACATACAGATGGGTCCAAGTGTGCTCAGCATCAAGGAGTCTTATCAGTTGGCCTTAGTAATCGATCCTGATTTTCCTGTTTCTTGAATTGGCTGGAAAGTTTATTTTTCTTTCCAATACTATTAATATTGACATTGTTATCATTCTTACTTTTGAAATATCAATAACATCAAAGACTATAAAATGATTGAAGTGAAGCTTTCAAAAAATGAAGGAAAAGGGTAAGCAGATGAGATTGGTTCGACTAATAGCTGACTCCTTGGTGACTAAGCACTTGTAGAGCCATCTATGTGTAAAGACAATATATAAAACTTTTATTACAGGGGGCATGGCATTCCAGTCTTGCCACCTGCGTTCATTGGGTTAAGGAGGGTAATTATTGAAAGGGTGAAGTATTTCTTGAAAAAAGAGTAAGAAGACCTGAAAGCATTCAGTGAGCAACATTTTGTATTTGGCAATTACTTTTAACGTCAAAGTGCTAATTTTGCTTATGCCATCAACATTCATAGTGAAAAAATATTATTTTTGTATTAATTACTTTGACAAAGTACTCTTTCTCCCTAGTGTGTACCTTCATAATAATAAAGTACAATACTTGCATTTGTATTAGTGACTCTATAATGATGAAATACAATCATTTTATCATATGTTTTACAAAGTGAAAAGTAAGTTATATATGATTATTTATTTTAACTTTTTATTTTCTTACCACATACCCTATGTGGTAAGTCCTCTCCTTGTAATTGTTAAGTTTTATCAAGTCCCTTTTTGGTTTTTGTTGCATATTTTCATTTTGTTTTCATTCCAATATTTTTAGTATTTTACTGATTACAGTATTGCTCCCATATTCACTTGAAGGTAATGTCTCGGATGCAAAGCATTCAGAGAGAGAAGGAGAAGAATCAAGCTGAGGTGTCTAGGACAGAAAGACTTAGAGGGGAATATGAGGCAGCTTACAAAACACATCAGGATGACATCAAGCAACGAAACAGACGGATGTCAAGCATTACCAAGGAATTTTCCTTTGCAGGTGAATGCCAGTTTTCATTTAAAAGGAGAGTCGAGGTTTTCACAACAAGTAAACATATTGTGAAAATCTTAAGAGATTTAGAAATGTGTGACATTGCTTTATTGTGAATGTTTAATTGTTTTGGTGTAGCCACCTTTCCCAACAATGAAGCACCTGATGTGTGGAAAACTATTTTCTGTCTAAGATGATTGGCATAAAGGTGATACCAGTCAAATGGGAGCATATACAGAAATCTAATAGCATTTGTAGGGCACATTCACCAACCAAGAAAGACAAAAAAATGGAGAAACCCACCCATCAGCTTTGTGTTTTGAGATTATGAAAATCAGCAAAATGGAGGAGGACTACCCTCACATGCAAAGGAGGACTTTTATGTTTGTAAGATTACTATTTTTTTAGTTCCCTGAGATCTAGTATGAAGGTTAGTTAAAAACTGGAAAAGAAGGGAACAACACAGGAGTAACCCAAACATATTGGAGCCAGGCTACATTGTAATGCCTTAACAAACTGGTTTGTTACATAGGCTTTACTGAAAAAAGTTGATTACTATAGTTATGTAGATTGGAAATGACTGCTTAGCATGGGAAGTTGTTGGCAAAACTACAAGTGGTAACAGCTCAATATGAACTGTTTGGTGATGGGGTGTTTGCTGTTTGCCTCATCACCTCCAGTGCTGTCTGCTCTGCCTTGGTGTCAGTCAGGCATGTGGACTGCTGGAATCCCAAAGGTTGGCTAGTGTAGTTGCTTTTCAGGAAAAGACAACTAATGAGGGGGCAGCCTTGTCAAAAAAGAGGTAACATGAAACAATGAATGGGAAAAAAACTAAGAGTGCAGCAAAACCACAGAATAGGAGTCAGCACAGTACCCACACACCTAGGTGGAAGAGAGAAGTTTGTTTTTCCTTATCATGCAACAGTGGACCTGACAGGTAGCCAGGTTGGTTTTCTCTTGTTGTTGTCTTCTGTTGTTCTTGTGGTGTGCATTTGTTCTGATTGTCTGAAGTCTGCTCAGTTGAGTGTCCTGATTAGATTTTATCTGACTGCTATAACCTTTATGCCAGACTTCTAAGAACCAGGAAATAGTCATTGTGGTAATGGTGATGAAGCAATGAAAAAAGGAATCAAGGTTGCTTGTTTTATTAAGGGAAAAGTGAAAGATTAAAACTGAAGATAACACTGTATTTTAGAAAAGATATGGTGTTTGCTGATTTTTAAAGGTGGTCCTCTCAGGAGTGAATAATGCCATCCACACACGCTGTTGTTTTCTGAAACAGTTTTAACAGATTTTTCAAAAGGCATAAAAAATGCCCACAAAGCCCTTGAACAAAATAGTGCACCAATCAGGTAAAGGGTTTTGGATTAAATCCTGTTAAAAAATAACCACTTGAGAAATCACAGTAATTCTTTTGGTGCTGTAGAGGCTGAATATGCACATCTTTTTAGCTTTATATTTTGAGGTAATATTTTTAGTAGGCAGTGGGGAATTTCCCCAGTCCACATAGATTTAAATGTTATGTCTGAAAGAGCCTTTAGAAAGAAAATAAAAGATTGAGAAGTTCATAAAAAGTCTAAAAATTGTACAATGACTTCTGGGGTATTAACTAGTTGTTTCCAAAAAGTAAAAAAAAAAATCAAAGGCTTTCCCCTTTGATGAAAAAGTATTTTTTGAGAAAGCTTGATTTGAAGCCTGGAAACTTTTTTATTCTTATTTTTGATAATTCATATTTCATCCAGCATAGGTATGTTATATATAAAAAAGAGCGTAAAGATCTACTTACCTGTGCACAGTGACCAAATAGTCAGATTAATTATTTCAATATATTAGAGAAACATTAACACAACTTATTTCCAAACATTGGTATTTTTTATATTTTTCAGGTATAAAATTGTCAGTATACAATCTTGCTTCATGTATATTATATCAGATATGCACAAAAGTGAGCTTAACAATACACATACATTCATACTTACATGAATATATACTCTTACAAATATATACAGATACACACACATACATACATAATACTTGCATGCTCATATACAGACATGCATACATACATGTAAACATGCACATAACTGTTAGGAACCAATACTATTGTTAGGGTAATGGCCACACTAGAGGACCAGCAGTTTGTAGTTTTGTATTGTTTACCAAGAAAGGAATCAAGATAGGATATAATATTCCCATGGGAGATTTACCAGGTATGTACAAGTGCTCTTAACTCATTTTCATCTAGGTTGACCTTTCCAACTTAGGATGGTCCCCTTAAACCAATGACTATGGATTTATGTTCAGTCCACTGTATTTTTTTGTGAATTTTGTTACATAACAGATGGTTCCACATATGCTCAGCCAGCAAGGAGTCTATAGTAGCCTCTAGTGACCACTCCTGATTTCCCCATTCCTTGAAATTGTGTGAATTTGTTTTTCTTCCTAATACTATTCATATTGTTACTGTTATTATTCTTAGTGATATGATTATTATATTGTTATTAAAATCTTGGTAACATTAAAGACAATGAAAAAAGACAAAAGAATCTTCCCAAAAATCAAGGAAAAGGATATACAGGTGAGATAGATAGGACTAATAACTGACCAGGTATTTCACTTCTTGGTGACTAAGCACTTGTAGAGCCATCTATGTGTAAATACAATAAAGAAACATATATTACAGTGGGTTTGACATATATTCTTGCCATCCATGCTGGTTGGTTTAAAGAATGTCTTTTTTTTTCCAGAATTTATGGGTGTTGAAGACTTCAGTGAACAACAAGCTCAGTCTCTTTTGTCCAAACTCCTCAAAGTTGTTGAAGAGGAACGCAAGAAGATTGCAGAGAAGAAAGAGGAGTATGAAAGAAAAGAACAAGCTGTACAGAAGGAGATTGATGGATTAAGGTTAGAACTGATGCCAAGTTGAAGGAGAAGTCTGAGTAAATGTTTAGTTTTGTGTTTCTTTCATGTGATATTACTTTTGTTAACCTCAACGATCCAGAACACATGACCATGTCATAAAAAAATTTGGCTTGAGAGGCAGATGAAGTCAATATGTTGTCATGGTAAAATTTGGCTGTGGCCTGGGGTAATGTGAACTTGCCATTGTGAACATTGTGGTTGAAGACTGGGGTGACAGGAATGACTCACCATGAGTTCACAAAGTTCTTGGAGGATTAGACTCATTTAGGAAGGGGCTTTTGCATTATTTCCATTGATAAATAAGTGTGGAATGTACCATGCGTGAGCCATGACTGGAAGAACACTGGCTTCAGGGAGGATACTATTTCCGTGCTCAGGATCCTCTTCTTGCTAAGTGAAGGCATAAAATTTTGCCACCGCAAATGAGTGTTCGTATGTGGCAAGCCTACAAGCCAGTTAGATTGGCCACTCAAGTAAGCCTAATGCCCATATTTTGGGCCATGTGATGGCAGTGGAGCATCTGGATCAAATGGGTTGATAATGTGCTGGTTGTTGTTATCTACTAGATTTTATGTTCATATTCAGAAGCAGTGTTTGAAAAGTATTTGATTAATGAATTTGGATCAATAGTAGAATTATATATCAAAGTTAAAAGTGTGTATTTTAATTTGTTATGTGTTATTAACATGGAAAAAAATCTGACTTCATATTATTATGACATCATACTTTTTGGTATAAACTGCATTTCTGTTACAAATTGTAAATAGGGGATTAGAATAATTAATATGTTGTATTGACCAGATCAATGTAGTAAAAAGATGCATGTGAGAAAATTCAGGTCAGCAGGCTAAAATGCAGAAGTGTTAAGAGTTTCTCTAAAGAATATAAGATAAAAACATTTGTGTGGTGTTCAGGATAACTCTGCCTCCAAAGTCTCCAAGAAAAATTGTAATTTTCACTGTTTAGATGTATCACTTGAATATTGTAAGCTTTTATTATTCTTATAACTAAATTTCACTTTAACCCAAACCAATTACAGATCCTCTGAAGCTGCCCTGGACCATGACATTAAGACCAAAGGAAAGCAGCTAGATGAAACAGGCAAGAAGATCCGCCAGCTCAAGCAGACGTTAATGCGTAATGAGAGTGATTTATCAGACATGGATTTAGACTCACTAAAGGTGGAGCTCACCCAGGTAGAAGATAT
>NC_061819.1:18873019-18875519 GCF_019202785.1 Penaeus chinensis | reverse complement strand
GTCCATTATTATATTGTACTTCAATATAATAACCATACCTATGATTGTGGAGCTGTATAGCATATTTCATCCAGCCAAACCCTAGATCTTTCCTCCTAACCAATTTAAAAATCACACAACATTTGATATTGGATTCTTTGTATGACCGAATAAACTTGTAATAATGGATATATCAGTATGTAATAAATAGATCCTCTTATTCCCCCTGACCCACCATACAATTACATATCAAAGATAACACCTTTTACATCATTGTCTGTTTATTATTTTTTATGGCTAGATAATTATATATACACATCTAAATATGCATTTTATTGTTTTAGTTTATTTTTTTTTGTGTGTGTGTTTTAATTCCATATTCATAGGTAGTTATCCTCATTGAAACATGAAAGATAATTGTGATAGCTTTTTTCAGCTTTTCACTCTACTGAGACTTAAAATGTGTCAATTTTTTATCTTGAAATGTATGCAACCAAAAGTTGCCTTAGTGTAAACCATAAAAAATGTGCCTTTTTGTCTGGAGAAACAGACAAGCTTAAGGGTTTGCACTTCTAAGGGGTTAAAATAATGGCACATTGCTATGCAGTTATCTCTACTTTTGACATGAGTATGAATGTATGTATATAGAATATTATGAAGTTATTCTGCATATGTAAATATACATTTTTTTGTTTCAGCTTGAAGGAAAGGTGATTAGCATTCCAGGTAAATTAGAAGAGGTCAAAGTAAAACTGGATAAACAAGAGAAGGTCCATGACCAAATAATACAGCTTAAACCCCAGAGAAACCTGGCAAACAGTGCCAAGGTGGAATTAGACAAGATCAGGTTAGCAGAGTTCTTAGCATTGCTTTCATGTCTCTGCAGATGGATTTAAACTTGATATGTAAGGGCATTAGTGAAGGAAAGAAGCATGCCAAAGAGGAAGCCAAAGGTTGCAAAAGCTTATTGGTTGATTTTATTTGGAAACATTTATTGTACTGAGAATTTGCTTATGAAGTTGTTGTAAATTTAAATAGAAGATGACTTTACTTGCTTAATCACCCATTTAAACAAAAAATAAAATTATGAATAATCCTTGATTTCACAGAATAAGACTTCTAGCATTATTACATTACAATGGTACTTCATTAATATGCCAACCTTCCCCAGAGCCCAGATTGAAGAGGAGATGAAGGAGTTGGCTAAAGTAGATTCAGAACTGGAATCCCAAAAAGAAATGCTGGAAATGACACAGGGAGATGAGGAGATGGCTCGACAGATCCAGCCAGATGTGATCACAATTGAAAATAATCTGAGGAAGGTTAAACAGCTCAAGATTCAAATTGATGATCTCCAGGCAACTTTGGGAACCTCAGGTATAGGTAGCACCAAGGTGCTTTAACATAAGTGTCTTGATGATGAAAATTCTAAATGGCAACTGCTGAGCTAAACCTACCTTTCTACTTTCATTCGTTGCAAATATTAAGAAGTTTTAATTCTTTTTTTCTCTTTTTTTCTTTTAACACTTGTTATTACTGAATCATTTTCAAAGAGAATGTACAGACTGACTGGGTAAAAAAAAAAGAGTTGAGCTAATGATGACATCATTGTGTTGAGCCAAAGAGTATACACAGTGTGATATAAGATATAGCTAGATACATAATATTTTGTATAATTTACTTGATATTGTCAACTACCAGAAATAATACCAAAATTCTCCTTTTTTATGATTACCAGCTATTAGAATATGCTTGACACAAAATTAATTAATTTTTTGAGTTCGACTGGCTAAATGGAAGTGATGCTACCTGTGTTATATGTACCCTGGTAACACTGTTATGAGAGATGTCACTCATAAGTATGTTATTGTATGGTGTTTCTCTTGGCATTGTTGCTTCTTCTTATGGGATGTATTTCACAGATGGAGGAATGAGCATGGAAGAGGCAATGACTCGACAGAGTGAACTGGAAGATAAACTTCGCAAGTTGCAGGCCAAAGTTGAAGAGCTGCAAGAACAGCTTCAGGAACACAAGGATCGTCTTCAAGGTCTTAAAGACCGCAAATTGAGACTTTCCACCCAAGAACTTGAGGTTAGCAAACAAACTTTAGTGTTGCTATTTTGAATATGTGCTTTGTATTCTGGAATTAATCGTTTTCAAAGTCTTTTGATGCCATTCAATGTTTGTAAACTCATTGGATGTTATTGTCATTTTAGTTGAAGACCAAGCTTCAGGAAACAGAGAAACTGAAGGAAGACATTTCTAAACTAGATGAGGAACGCAACAAGCTCACAGAGGACATAGAAAAGGCTCAAGTGGATATAGCACCCTTTAAGTTCCAGATAACAACCAAAACTTCTGAGAAGACGAAGCTCATGGAAGAAAAAGACTCTTGGATTGACACCCAAAATAATAAGGCATGTTATTTAATTTTGTGGATGATTGTCTTTTTCCACGTATAGTCAGTTGTTAGAAAATTGATGTCCTATTCATAGACCATTCATCTCCAGTACAACTCTA
>NC_061819.1:18840519-18863019 GCF_019202785.1 Penaeus chinensis | reverse complement strand
ATCTATATTGTTGTAATTATATGTGGCATGTGCATATTTGAAGCTACGTACAAGGTCCACTTTGCTAGTACGAAGTACTCTAAGAGACGGGAAACAACGGAATAAGAGACGGGAAACATTCAAATAAAATGCACTACTATACGATTCCATGACGCATTTGCAACAATGACCTTTAAGAATTAAGAATTTATCAGAAATTCACATGGTCGCCCAGGATGACCCAGGGCATCAAGGCGATTCTACCTTTTTTCTAATGAGACTGAATGCCGAATAACATCTCGACCCAAAACCCGATCCCTATGTCTATTTACCGACATATGGGACTCACACCTGCTCCAAAAAAGGCTGATCAGTATAAACGATTAATCCGGTTTTACATCTAATCTTCTGCATACGTCGGAAAGCAGCATTCAACACTACGAAAATGTATTACCGTAAAAATTGCGTTACTCATTCCTTCCCAGCAGCGGTTGGACGCATCAACATAAAGCAATGTAACTGTGCTACCAATATCCCTAGTTTGTCAACAACAAATAATGGGAACGGCTAGCTTATTTCCTTTATGCTGTTGGGCACTGTGTGACCAATAGGTCATAAATCGTGTTGCTTAAGAGAGTAAGGATAAGGATAAGTCCGATATGCGAAGCTGAGCCTCGCCCTGGCTGTGCCCATGAGGGGCGCCCGGCCTGTGTCGACAAATGCCGACTCTCAAACGTGTGTAAGCTGGTGCTGACTCGGGTGAGCTTAGTCCTTACCCGCTGTGGTGCCCAGCCACAGCAGTAACCTCCAGGCGACAATTGCAGCTTCTCGCGCGAAAGGACTGAACCACCTATAATCAGTTTTCCTTCACCTTTCTTACCATGAGTAATGAGACCCCCCCCCCCAAATCCCTTGCTCCCAGTTGCCGGGGGGATCACCCCTTCCTTGAACCTCAGTCCTCGCCTCAACTAATTTTGCAGGGTTTTTCTTCTCCCTCTTCCCTTTTCCTTATCTTCTCCATCCCCTTCTTCTGTCCACTCATCCAAATCGCTAAATTATATTTATCTTTTTTGCCACAGTACTTTACCATAAAGCTGTGTAACCTTTGATCCCTGGTACATTTGTTTGTTTTGACCATTGACCATTCTGGAAATCCACAGACATTGTCTTACTTTGCCCCCAAGCCCCACCCTCTCGCTATGCTTTGTGTTTATGTATTTTTGTATAAACTTAGATGTTGACGCAGCAGAAAATTTTCAATAAATAAATAAGTAATAAGAAAAAAAACAGCAACGAATCTTAAAATCAATCGGTCTACTTCATAAACATTAACACCAAACTGCAAACAGGGTAATACCCGCCAACGCAAATCCTCAACATAAAAAATATCCGCCCTCACAGAACCACGCATAGGGGATTGCCCGAAATACTCGCCGGGAAAATATATCGAGTAATAGGGGAAAGAACAGGGGGTTAGAGAGAAAGGAAGTCAATCCAGGTCAGGTTTGTACGTAATCGCACTCTATAAGAGATGCGACTTCTTTCGTTTGTTCCTTGTCCGAATTAATAATTTTATCATTCTCCCGTACTCATGGTATACGAGAAGAGCTCGGTTTATTTAACCAAGTATAAAATAAAGTGAGGGGAAGGAGTGAATCATATCCTAACTAAAACAACGCCATTTTTTGTGTAAGCCAAAGAAAAATGAAATAAGCGCAGGAAAAAAAATCGCAGTTTTAACTTTTCCGTAAACAAACCAACGTGAGAGACCTTGCTTATCCTATACTTACAATATAGTACAACAAAAATACGGGATTAAACATGGAAAGAGAATAAGGTTTGGAAGATGATATCGGGCGGTCCGAGCAGTTGTCCGAATAATCAGATGACTCGAACGGAGAAGGCGATGAGTACGAGTGCTTACAAGCGTGACGGATGCAGACCCACACCCTGTCACCACACGGGAAGTCATGCAGTGTGTATTTTTTTTAAAGATTTCCCAATCATTGAGAGGGACGGGTTTGGCTATTGATAAGTTACCCGTAAGTGGGGTGTGTAAATGATAGCTGCATATAGTGTGTTTCGGAGTAAAACCGTGAGCGTACGTGGTTTCCATGCGTGGCCCAACACACCCAACGGAGATTAGATATTGCGGACTGTCCACGCTCTCCACAGATTCTGCTATGCCGTATGGCGATAGAGTATATGATATCTTTCTAAAAAAAAAGTCTTTGTCATTGATGAACTCATAAGTCAACCATAGTGATATAAACAACAAAACATACACCTGCTCCTACATTTTATTTATAACGGATTATTTTTGATGACCTTTACTCTGCTTTTGACGGTAATTTATTCAACTGAAAAAGCCATGCAGAGTTTCACAGCTCTTACCAGATACTGTTAACCTCTGTTAAAATAATTGAAAATCTCTCTCTCTCTCTCTTTCTCTTTCTCTCTCTCTCTCTCTCTCTCTCTCTCTCTCTCTCTCTCTCTCTCTCTCTCTCTCTCTCTCTCTCTCTCTTCTCTCTCTCGTTTCTATCAGGAAATATAAGTGTGTATGTGTCTTCAGTGGCTAAGTAGGCTAAAGCTTTAGTTGTTTGGGAGTTTGAACCTCTCTGGTAACCAATAGAACCTGTAAGTCGAGGCTGCGGCGCGCGCCGTTCGACGTGTGCTCTGGTATACGAAAAGAGCTCGGATTATTTATCCAAGTATAAAATAAAGTGAGGGGAAGGTGTGAAGCGTATCATGACAACTGCAGACCAGTTTTCATTTTCCCTTACAACAAACCAGGGTGAGAGAACTTTCATATCTTGTACTTATAGCATAATGCAACACGACTGAAGAGTAAAACACGGAAAAGGAATAAGTCCCATGCGTGTGTATGTGTGATTAGGAGGAAGATATCTTGCGGCCCGAGCAGTCGTCCGAATTATCAGAATACTCATACGGAGAAGGTAAAGAGTACAAATGCTTGCAAGCATGAGGAATGGAAACCCACTCCCGGCCACCAGATCTAGAAGTCATACAGGAGTGATTGGCGACGTACATTTAACAGGTGAGTGGTCAGGGAAATTCAGCCTACCCTGGCGTATTCTTGGAAAACGGTGTTGAAGCGGACATAAGGCCTAACTTCCAAGGTTTATATAATTAGAACTTACAACCATTCAGATATTGGCTAAAGATGGAAGCGACCGTGCAGTAAGGGAGAAAGGGAGACGGGAACTACGAAGGATTATCAAAGAGTAGGGGGTGACCTCCCCAGTCCCTTGCTCATTATTGTTGTGGGGGGGGGGGGGGAGACTGAGACTGCCTTGGACCTCAGCCCTCCCCTCAATAAATTTTGCAAGGTGTCTTCTTCCTTTTCCTTTTCCTTTTCTTCTTTATCCTCTTGTCCGCTTAACCTATTTGTTAACTCAATTTTTCGGCACTATACTCTATCATAATGCTATACTTAGGGGTGTCATCCACAAGCCACACCCTATAGCTGTATTTTGAATACGCCGCTAATGACCTTAGATGTTGACACGGCAGAATTGTTTCGGTTAAAAAAAATAGTGAAAAGAGATTGATAGAAGGGGAATGGAAGAGAAATACATATGTGGGCTTTAGTGTATGTGATAGACTAAAATAGGGAAGTAAGAGAGCCATTCAAGCACTTGAGTGTATGGCAAACCAACAGAAATTGATATAAACATAAACGTAATGCGTAGTAAATCCGTGAGCTAACGGAGTTCCGTGCGTGGCCCAACACTTCTAACGGAGATTAGATATTGTTTACTGTCCTCGCTTTCCTGTCTTGCCATGGCGGAATAGTGACTGATATCTGTTTATTCACCCTTAATGAACTAGAGAATTAAGTTCATTGTATGAAAAACATAAATCCTAAAGAATACAGTGATATATATAACAAAACATAAACTCATGCCCCTTACTTTCTATATATAACCTGATTATTTCTGACGAGTGATTGTATAATAATAATAATAATAATAATGATAATAATAATGATATTAACAATAGTAGTAGTAGTAGAAGTAGTAATAATGATAATAATAATAATAATAATAATAATATTAACAATAGTAGTAGTAATAATAATAATGATAATAATAGTAATACTATTACTACTACTACTACTACTTATAATGATAATAATGAAGTAAAGAGGTGAAGAAAGAGAGGGAGGAGAAGGTAAAATGTCGAAAGTTGTAGACTAAAAGCATTTTTTTTCCTTTGCTTTTGATAGCATATTATGATCAACGTTGGAGAAGTCTGCATGATTACATTCAATGAACTCAAACAATACTAAAAGAAAAGAACGTTTTCTTTTGATTTTATTTTTATACTTCCATATTTTATTTGCTGGTGAAAACATGTGAACAAGAAATTTTAATTGTTTTAACGAAACATGAACGAGTGAGAAGAAGGATTTTGTGATTTTATTTTTATAATTTATATTTTCATGTCATTTTTCAAGGTTGAAAACAGGTGAACTACAACTTTTTTTTGTTTTATTTATTTCTACTTTTTTTATTGTTTTCTTAAATTTAAAGTGTAACGGAAGCGTAGAAAAATAGGCCTACTTTTGCAAAACATAAGAATGATGAATGGAAAAGCACAAAGATAGATGTAGAGACGAGCAGAGATGATGAAGCAATAAGGTGATAAAGGTGATATAATTACAGTTGATATTGTGGAACTAAATCAAGAATAAAGGTTTTTCTTCAGTTGATGAATTGAATGCTGTGACAACAAGGACTTGATTTTTCAAATTGGAAGAAGTCTAAGGGAGAGCATAGGTTTATATTAATAATGCATATAAATAAATGAGTGATTAAACAGGGTGATACAAAACAAAAACAGTAAACACGAAGAGTAACTTGGTAAACAAAGGTCAGAGTAAATGTAAACCCAAGCGATAGAGAAATGGTAAGATTAAAAACTGATAAATAGGTTAAAAAAATGATATAATCGGTAAAAAATATATATAGACCAGAACGTAAAATAAATAGAAGCCTAGTATTTATTGATACGATTCTTAAGGAGTAGTATTTTTTTCTCCCTTTTTTCGTAGACGCAGCCCAATCGTGCTCGTCTTGACTCGCGTGTCTGCCTTATGCAGTTGCACGAGTGCACTCCCATGATTAAAGAAAGTCGAATCAGAGTCCTTAGCAAGTTTGTAAGAACCTCTCCGGTTATAAATCGTCAGTGCTCATCCCACGACGGGCACGAAGCGGACAAAATGACAAGTAAGTAAGAATAAGCCAGATATGCGAAGCTGAACCTGGCCCGGGCTATGCCTATGGAGGAAACTCGGCCTGTGCCGACTCGATTAGTGAGTCAGCTAGTGCTGACTCAATTGCAATTTCTCGCGCCTGGGCGGGGCACCGAGCGACCCTTCGGATGAGAGGCCGATACGGCTCCACTGTACTATCTCTGGAACTAATGACTAGTAATAGCTATAGGAGCTGTAGGAGCTGGTGGTCGCTCCGTTTGCCATTGATTAAATTAATTCTGTGCGACGTGAATTAGCTAATCCTTTGGGGATTCTGAGGGTGACTTCTGATTTTCTTTTTATTAATTTATTTTTATAACCTTAAACATGAACAGATATTTAATGGATGGTCATAGTTCATTGTTGTGTGGGTGCGTCGTACATGGGTGGTAGGGTTCTGGGCCACCAGGTGTGGTTTGTTCGTATGTATGTCTATGATGCAGTGTTCGTCTTCTTGTTAGCCTCCGGGCTAGTACAGTGGTAACGTGTCGGCCTCTCATCCGAAGGGTCGGCGGTTCGCGCCCCGCCCAGGCGCGAGAAGTTGCAATTGTCGCCTGGAGGTTACTGCTGTGACTGGGCACCACGGCGGGTAAGGACTAAGACGAGTCAGCACCAGCTGACACACGTTAGCGAGTCGGCATTAGTCGACACAGGCCGGGCTCCCCTCATTGGCATAGCCCGGGCGAAGCTCAGCTTCGCATATCGGACTTATCCTTATCTTCTTGTTTGCATGCTCAATGCTCTGAGTTTCTGCGAGAATTAAGTCTAGAATTGTTGCGCCGTGTACTCGGAGTAGTGATTTGTTCTGTACTGATTGGATTTGGATTTTTTGTGTGTTAAATATTGCAACCAATGGGACACGTATGTATTCAAGAATTGGTCTGACGGTTGTTTTGTAGTCTGAGCTTTATTCGTGGTGTACATGAGAAGCGTCTGAGTTTGGTGAGTGTCCGTGCTTGTGTGGTTCTTTGTGATGTGTTTGTCGAGTGAAATCCAAGGTTTACTTTGTTTGTGAAGGGGATGTTGTAGTTGTTAAATGTAATGGATTTTGCGTTTCTACGTGCCATGTGCATGACACTGAATTTGTCGATGTTTGTCTGTATTTCCCAGTGGTGCTTAAAGGTGCTGATGTTCTATATAGCTGTTAATGTTGTTCGTTTCATGAAGTGTTGTGGTTTAGAGGGGTGTGAGATTATCTGTGTGATATCGTCTGCATAGGAAAAATAGTTGCTGTAAGGTGTAGGTTCTGTCAGACTGGCTGTGTACAGGATATAAATGGTTGGCGAAAAAGCGCTTCCGACTTTGGAGTGAGAGTGATGGTGGCGTGTTTACATTTGTCGGGGATATATCCTATAGCCAATGCTGAGTTAAAAATATGGCGTAGCCTGCGGATCATTGTAGGTGGCAGATGTTCTCTGATTGTTTTGTTTATGTTGGCTTGCTCCTGGTGTTGTGTTTTTTGGTGTGTTTGATGGTGTTAAAGATTTCTTCTGGTATGACTGGTGTAGAAAGGGGACTGTCCACTGTCTCGTTGGTGTGGTCGAATCGGGCGTTCTCGGTGGGGAGATCTAGCAATTTTGTTGATAGAATTCCCTGTGGAGAAGCTCCATCTCCTCCACCGAGTCACCTTTCTGTGTGTGTGTGTGTGTGTGTGTGTGTGTGTGTGTGTGTTTGTGTGTGTGCGTGTGTGTGTGTGTGTTGTACAGGTACGTGTTTATTTGACCCCATGAGCATTTTGAAGGAGCTCCAAAATATCTTGTTTGGACATGGTCTCTGCGTTAGTGATTCCCAATTTGTTACTTTAATTTCGTATGTTATTTGCGTCTGGAGTTCTCTGTATTGTGTGCGTAGTAGTGGTCCCCAGCCCCGTGTTAGTGGAAGTATTGTTTCATTGAAGACGGACGTAAGTGGTAGAGGCTACAGGGCGGGAATCCGTGACTGTTCCTCCCTCGGCAGGCGGAATGTTATTGGTTGCTCAGAAGGCGTCACTTTGAGAGATAAGACGTTTTTGAGACACTCCTTCTTTCTCTCTCTTTCGCGTTTTCTCTTTCTTTCAACTTTCTCTCTTTCGCCTTTTCTTTCTTTCAACTCTCTCTCTGTCTCTGTCTCTATCTCTATCTCTATCTCTATCTCTATCTCTATCTCTGTCTGTCTCTGTCTCTATCTCTATTTCTATCTCTATCTCTATCTCTATCTCTATCTCTATCTCTATCTCTATCTCTATCTCTCTCTCTCTCTCTCTCTCTCTCTCTCTCTCTCTCTCTCTCTCTCTCTCTCTCTCTCTCTCTCTCTCTCTCTCTCTCTCTCTCTCCATCCCTGTCTGTCTGCCGCTCTCTCTGTCTGTCTGTCTGCCACTCTGTCTCTGTCTGTCTGCCTCTCTGTCTCTGTCTGTTTGCCTCTCTGTCTCTGTCTGTCTGCCTCTCTCTCTTTGTCTGTCTGCCTCTCTCTCTCTCTCTCTCTCTCTCTCTCTCTCTCTCTCTCTCTCTCTCTCTCTCTCTCTCTCTCTCTCTCTCTCTCTCTCTCTCTCTCTCTCTCTTTCTCTCTCTCTCTCTCTCTCTCTCTCTCTCTCTCTCTCTCTCTCTCTCTCTCTCTCTCTCTCTCTCTCTCTCTCTCTCTGTCTCTCTCTCTCTGTCTCTCTCTCTCTGTCTCTCTCTCTCTGTCTCTCTCTCTCTCTCTCTCTCTCTCTCTCTCTCTCTCTCTCTCTCTCTCTCTCTCTCTCTCTCTCCCTCCCTCCCTCCCTCTCTCTCTCTCTCTCTCTCTCTCTCTCTCTCTCTCTCTCTCTCTCTCTCTCTCTCTCTCTCTCTCCCTCTCTCCCTCTCTCCCTCTCTCCCTCTCCCTCTCTCCCTCTATCTCTTTATCCCCTTCACACTCATACACTGAGTCAGTGTCGTGGTATCACTTTCTTTCCGTTTTTAAGAGCTGGCGTCGGCAGGAAAGCGGATATGCGTTAACGTCATTTTTTCCTCTGATCAACGCAATAATCATGTTAAAGCGTATGAACAAATATTTTTTGTCTTTGTAGGCGTATTTAGATTTCTTTGTTTTACCTTAAGTAATTTATGTTTTTTTTTTGGTTCATGTGCACATTATTATTATTATTATCCAGTCAGCCTTTGTCATATATGCCTGAAATTAATTTATGTGTTAATGTATTTGATTCAGTGATCATTTAATTATTACATAAAGTATATACTATCTTTAAGTATACATCCGTGCGTGCTTAATACTACTCATTTCATGAATATTTAAAAGTCAAGATGTAGAGCGTTATGACTGATGGAAAATAATCGCCGTTCTTGCCATAGCACGGTGATTCTGAGATCTGTGTCCTGTATCTCCAAAAGAAGTGTCTAGGCTATTTTGGCGGGGTGGCCCAAAAGGAACACTGGCATGCAGGGTACGAGTGAGACACACGCAACGCATACACACACATCGAAATATCATTCATTTACGGCTTGACTCGCTTCACATACCCACCAGCATTCCATCTGAGACTAGCAAAGGCAACCAGCCTTGTCGCCGAGGATCCAGCGGCGCGGCCTTAAGGCTGGTCAAAGTTTTAACTGTTTTTCGATGAAGTGAGACATTGCACCTCTTTTAAGCTGATTGTTCTTTCGCCCAGGACCGTTTCAATTTCTGCCTACTGGTTTTGGTTTTAATGTTGTCTTCTGCAACCCGGAGGGAAATTGGAAACATTTGCATACATGAATATAGAATAAACATAATCCCAGCACACAGAACCAGCATTTGCACGTCAACTGAAGTGAGCCCATATTTCCGCTGCCAAAAAACTTATACGATTCCGTAAAGTGTCGCTGGTCTTCGCTCGGGACACTTTTCGGAGGCATATTACGCTGTTGTATGTGTATATGTATATACATATATATTTCATATATATATATATATATATTTATATATATATATATGATATTTACGTTTTCTTTTCAACATCCATTTGTTATTGAGATATGTAATGCAATATAATTTATACTATTTATGTTGTTGTTCCTAGGAATATCTCTCACTGTTAATATGTACTAAACATTTACATTTTCATTTCTTCATGCTCTAGCAACAATATATATATATATATATATATGAATGGTAAGGCACTCTTCTCTACTATGGTAGAAAAAAACGACAATGCACAAACTTATTAAAAAAAGAAATAAAAAAATTATGTGCACATATGTATATGTATATGTGTGTACGTATCTGTATGTGTATGTATTCTACACTCTCTCCTCGCATCCCCCTTTTCATTACTTCTTCCATCTCAATTCCATAGTGCTTGTACCCTTTGTTATTCCCCCTGAGTTCTAGCTATGCCATGTTAGTCCATGAGCTAACCTGAGCCTGCTTTATAGTCTTCCACAGGCTTAGACCTTAGACTGAAGCGAACTTGTTTCATGCTGTTGCCAGTCCACTCCTCTCCCCTCTCTTGCCTCTCTGGGTCGGTCAGCAGGTATGGAGTGACCCTTTCTGTGCCCTATCCACCCCTGCTTTGCTGAGCCTCATACGATCTCAGGCTTAGTTTGGGGTGTACAATAGAGCTGACAACAAACACTCTTTATTGTCTTCTCTGTTTGTATTCAACTTTTATTATATCAACCTAGCAGCACCTTTAGCAGCTGGCTTGATGTAATGCAAGCCTTTGACAACCCCACCACTGACATTTCAGAAGAATGGGTTCTTCTGCGGGCAGTCTGCTCTTTGAAAACTTAGTCCCTAGCATCCTTTACTCTCCTAATCCTAAGGAAACTGTCCCTGTTGCTGGTCACTTTAACTTCAGCCTTATTAAGTCTCTCCAGCTTATGCCCTAGGCTCCGTGGGAGCCCAGTCTTCCTCCACACAGCCTCCTCCTTTCCACTCTGGTAAACCCTGTACACTGAAGAAGTGGAAGGTTGGAGAAGCCGGCCCAAGTGCATTTATTCGAGCGTTCCCTTTTACAGAACAGAGCCACAAACCCTTCACCATCACTTCAAGTTGTTACTCTGCTGAGTCACTTTGGCATAGCTACTTGTTGGGTTGACAAGTGGGTTAGCCACACAGCTGGGCATGCAGGGTAGTGACATCAGGTTTCCAGGGGCCATGGACCAAAAGGTGAACTTCTCTCTGCCGGTTCTAATCTTAGCAGATCCGGCCAAAAGATCTTGTTAGTGGACATAATTGAACCGCATTTTTTCATATTGCTTCCGAATGCTGTTGGATATCACAAAATCTAGCCTTAAAGTATGAAAAAAGTATTTTAGAAAGTATTTCACATGGCATTTCTAGTTACTTCCCATACCTGTCACTGTTTCCTAGGCCATACATTCTTTTCAGTTTATATTATCTGTTCTCTCAAAGTTCAGACCTTGTTTATGTGGGCTCAGATGGTGACGAATGATGGAGTGAGCTCCGCCTCCCGTCCCTAAAAGCCTGTCCACACAGGCGGGCATGATCGGCGGGCACATCGACGGGCAACAGTAAAGATGACATCACAGGCGAGAAAACTACGAAGAAACTGCTTGTCTACTGAGTAGTTTGTCCATCCGTGACGCCATCTCTAATTGTGCCCGCCCGTGTGCTCGCTAATTATGCCCGCCTATGTGGACAAGCCTTAACACACATACAGAAGTTCACGAAAATGTATGTAATTTTGCCATGGATGTTTCGTGTTCTTAGCCTTCTACTTCTATTTCAAATGCTAGATTATTTGTTATGGATTATTAACGGTATATAAATATCATTACCGCCAATGTAAAATGATTGAAGTGGAAACGTAGTTCTGTGTTAACATTCTGAACGTTAGTAAAACAGCTTAGCTTATAAATACAACTATATATATCAAAATTCTCCAAAGTACGGGTCGCATCCCGTTACTGGGCCACATAATGATAACAACTGTTATATATATATATATATATATATATATATATATATTTTTTTTTTTTTTTTTTTTTATGTATATATATACATACATACATAAATGTATGTATGTATGAATGTAGGTATAATATAGACACATATATATGGAATTATATACATATATATGAACTGATATCGGGTTGAGAGAAAGGTACGATAGAATGGACATACTGGGCCGTGAAAGTAGTGTACAAAATCAGACCGGGTCGTGATGAAAAAAGCTTGAAGAACCCTGATGTTATATTATGCCGGTTACGTCATGGTGTGCAGTCTGATGATTTGAGCTGCATTATACTTCCTCCTTTCTCTTCTTCTTCATTTTATTATTAGCATCGATAGTAATATTACCATCATTATCATTACTATATTTATTAAAGTTAGGTCTCCTTCATATTATTATTATTATTACTGATATGCTGCTGCTGATGATTATTATTGTTGCTGTTATTATTATTATTGCTGCTGTTGATATTATCATTATTATTATCATTATCATCATTATCATTATTAATTATTGTTAGTTATCGTCATCACCTTAACCATCACCATCGTTTTTGTTATTAATAATATTACTGTCATTCAATAATGAAATAAATGAATAATCCTTAGTTGCAAGGTAAGGACACTGGTTTGGTCAAATCTAATTTTCCCAGCCTACCATTGCTGAAAAGATAGCTGGGGGGTCATTTGAAGGTGGAATGGTCAAGATTGCAATGATTTAATTATCTGAATAAATATAGATACCTGATTCCGAAAGATTTTTTTTCAGGTACCGTCGAAAATTGAAATGTATGATGAAAAGAGTAATATTTTAGATATATGAGCTCTAGCGGGTATTGTGGGAATATGGTGGCGATCTTCTGGATCACAGATAACCTACTTGAAAAAAAAAATCGTGATAATGGATTTCGGAAAAGAAAGCACAAAACATCTTGAAGTACTTTTCTGTACGATATAAAATTCAGAACAATGTTCCAAGAATAAGTCATATAATTACTTAACTTTCGTTCTTCACAGGCCTCCCACAAAAAAAAAAGAAATAAGTAAAGATAAAATAATTATTTGAAATATCCCCACGACACTCGGGTATTGCGTTGGCCGAGGAACTTCAAAGCTGGCGAATTTGATGTGTTGTGTTGCTTTGATGTTGTTTACGAGATGCATAGATTTGTGGTTGTTCGAGAATATAAATAAACTGGCCGCGAATATATTCAATAACATTTCTAAATATTAATCTGATATCCGTGCCAGTTTGATGCTAAAACCTGCATGTCATACATATTAGCATTTTATTATGGAGGCGCACTGACGGAGAGGAAAATTCTAAATATGGCAAGTTTAGTTAGAAATTCTAACCAACCAACCAACCAGTGAGAGAGAGAGAGAGAGAGAGAGAGAGAGAGAGAGAGAGAGAGAGAGAGAGAGAGAGAGAGAGAGAGAGAGAGAGAGAGAGAGAGAGAAAGAGAGAGAAAGAGAGAGAGAGTTAAGGATAGTTTGCCCATTTTAAATGACCCCGATAATGTCATACTTTGTCTTCTGCACTGAATCCGTCATACTTATAAACTAAGATTATTATTATTGAAAGATAGAGTAACTCGTGGGAGAAGTGTCTTTTCAAATTAGAAATTTCAAAACACACGAGTACTAATGATTTTGAAATAGCAAGTGGAAAAAAGGATTTTGCGTATATATGAAATGACAGAAGTAAGGTGATTCTCCAAATCAAAAGTTAAGGTGCATAAAAACACAAACAAAGATGAAAAGTGCCAATAACACCTGTAAACTAATTTGGAAGGAAAAGTTGTTTTACCTATTTGCAGATTAGATAGTTTTACTGATAATATTGATAACGGCAATGCAAATAATGTAAATGTAACCAATATATAGATAGTGAACGTTCCTACGGTATTAATAGCAAAGAGAGACCTGGAAATAGATGCACTAGGATCTATTGAAAATTAAACTCAATTATCTCGGTGTATATACTGCTAGCTGAAATTACCGTCATCACCATTATCAAAAGGACCATGTTAAACTAAACATATGTTTGTTTACCAATTATAAATATTGATATTACCTTCATTATTATTATATTCCTATTAGAGTCATAATTACCATTGTAGTAGTGGCTGCCATAACTGTCATTATCATTATTATTATTATTGTTCCTGATAATATATTGATAATAATTCTTTAGGTTTTCATTATCAGTGGCGCAATCATGATTTGTTTTAACTCTCATGATGGCTGCTTGAATCATTTAAATATTCCATTCATAAAGAAATGTATCATAAGAAAATGTTTAAAAGTCTGAATCTGAAATTATCCAAAAGGGTAGATGGCTTAACATAAGCCAATACTCAGATTTTCCTAGCGCAGGAGAAGACGCGCTGAACGTGTGTGCTGGGGCGGAGGCTAGATGACATAGGGCATTGCGGCCCTTTTTCATGTAATAATGATAATTATAAAAACTACCATTTTGATTAAACAGATATATACAGAGCAACCAAGCTCCGAAATAAAGCGCATAAAAGTTGTAATACATTTTGCAACGTTTCTGATCAGTAATACCGGTAGGCTAAATAACAGATTTACTCTTTCTAAAACTAGCTTCCTCTTGTTTGTTTTTCCTTTTTCACTGTGCTGTGCTTGTGTGCGTACCAAAGTTGTATACGCCAAGAAGCCAGAATTGAAAAAATATCCAGAATAAATGCAGCCAGCAACACACCCATGCAGTCCTCTTTTCATGAAGTGACTGGCAGTCAGATCATTTAGAAGGATAACTGGCCAGCAGGCAAAGATTTATGTTATACAGTGTGAGCACGTAGATGCATTCGCTGTGATAACGTGAAATTCTTTAGTGTGAAGGCTAGCGGCTTTTTGTACATCTGTATATTGATTTTTTGTTCAAAGTGGAATCTCACTCTCAGGTTTGATAGTAGGGAGGGCGATGAGGAAGCGGACATGATAATAAAAGTTTAGAATTCTATGTGCTTCACTCCTCTTAGGAAACGAATCTAGACACTACCTTCGTTAAAGCAATGCTAAAGTTTATGATGGCGGGGTTTTGTTGATAGTATACGGAAAATGCATCAGCTCCCGTCACCGACTTTCTTCAAGTCGAAAGCTTCTTCAATTAGCTGTTTATGTTCTCTATCGCAACTTTCTCCACTTGCTCCATAAGTGAATTTAAATGCCATTGTTCTTAGCCTACTTTCTCAGATGAAATCTGACTGCCTGAGTCTCCCTTTAAGGTGAATAAAAGTTACCTTGATTATAAAAAAAATACCAATGAGTAATATCTGGTGTCATGAGATCGGAATTCATTCAATAAATGTCTCCTGAATACTGCGGTTGTATTGTGCAGAACATGGTGATTAGTATGTAGTCGTCAACAAGGCCTATATATGTACTTATTTAGACCTTGATTGCCAATGGACGACTCAGGCTGTAAGTGACTGCCTTGAAATCGATGGCCCTCAGTATGGGATAAATGGGCCAGGCCTAGTAACATAGCAGCAGTCTTCTGTTTTGATGAGATGCTGTTAAATATGGGCACAGACTTGTCACTTCTGCACAGTAGGCACCTGTTGTGTATGTAGCAAGCCAAGTAATCCATCCATGACGTACATATTTTCACGAGGACTGATGGCTACAATGGTCCTCTTTGGTTGTTCCTTCACTGAAGGAGTGGGGTAGTCTCTCTCTGCTGCTTTATTTCGTGACCTTCAACTCAATCACAGCCTGTCTACACGGGCTACGACATGGTCTACCTACTTAATAATATTTTAACAGAAACCGTCTCAACACTCACAATTCTATTCACCAGCACCTCAGACGCAATTCAATCTGAGGCGTCTCAGTACTCTATCTATAAGTCAATGGGGGGGGGGGGGGGGGGATGAATGGTCTTTGCTGAAAAGTTAAGAGTCGGCTGGAAGAGGGTTATTCTCCGTATATGAGTTATCAATATCCTTGGAATGATACCGAAAACTTCCGTCGTGGCTGGGCATGGTATGATCACGGCGACAGAGACTGTACACAATGGGTCAGAGTGCTTTGGTTCTCAAAAATAAATATACAGAAATTAAAATACACAGCCCACGAGGAATGACACGATTCACCAGGAAGTGTTCCTATATTTTCAACATATAAACATGCCCATAAGTATAATAGAGTGGCACTCTGTCTGATCTCAAGTGGGGCCAAGGCCATCCTTCACACGATGAGATTTTGCGATCATTGAACATTGCAAATCATAGACAAAACTGACCATGATAAGCGACGTAGTGTGCACCGCACTGTCATATACCACCCTGCTGAACTTCTTCATGGGTGCCCGCGAACACCATTCCTCAGACAGGGATCACCGACACCATCGCCTGGATAGTGAGACAAAACGCTAGCCAGCCAAGAGTCAAATGCACGAGCAAATGAACTACAAGATGAAATCATAGGCTTAAGTGTTTGTGGGTTTTCAAAAGGCCATATAAATGTGGAATGGAGGGTGTCAAACGCCACACTCGTATGTGCGCGCCCGCGACATATTTACTGTCTAGTCTTACAGTCGGCCATTTTACATGATTAAGCCAGTCCTTCGCCTTTTAAGATTATCACTTACAGTTATATTTCTCATAATTATTCATCATGATGCTGTGGTTTTGATCTAAAGAGTATCTAGCCCGCACCCTAAGGTGAAATGTGGCCCCCTGGGTTAAATGAGTTTGAGAACTAGGTCTTAGTTTTTGGGATGTGTTATCGTAAAGGAAATGAGCTCATTTCTGACGGCCTCAGAAATGAGCTCGGTAAGGATAACGACGTTATTATCTTTATCGGCTTTTTTGTTAAAATGACCAAGTTGTATGTAAGTGGTAGCTAGAAAGTAACGTTTGGGTAGGCACTAATACCGTTTAATTAATCAAGAATCGGTGTGTGTGTGCGCATATGTATTTATATATAAATAAATAAATACATATATAGTTATATATTTATGAATATGCATATACATACATATATGTATATGTATATATATACTTATACATCATTTATATGTATGTATACATACTTATAAATGTATACATGTATATGTATATATACATGCCTGTATACATTTGTATATATGCATATATATTTATATATACATGTATGTATACATATACATGTATACATACTTGTATATACACATATATATGTATACATGTATATATAGATATGTATATATATAGGTATATATACACATATATGTATATGTATATATACATAAACATATATATATATATATATATTATGTTTACATGTATGCATAAATAGATGAATTAATATATATATATATATCATATATACACATATAAATGTGTATATATATATAAATATATATTTATATATATTTGTATATATATAAATGTATATATATTTATATATATTTATATATAAATATATATAGATATATATATTTATATATATATACATATATATGTGTATATATATGATATATATATATATTAATTAATCTATTTATGTATACATGTAAACATAATATATATATATGTATATGTCTATAAACATATATGTATATATATACCTATATATATGCATATCTATATATACATGTATACATATATATTTAGATATACATGTATGTATATATACATGTATACATACTTGTATATACACACACACACATATATATATATATATATATATATATATATATATGTATGTATTCATGTATATATAAATATGCATATATATAGGTATATATATACATATATGCATATATACATATATATATTATGTTTACATGTTTACATAAATATATGAATTAATATATATATCATATATATACACATATATATGTAAAAATATATATGTATATATATATATATATATATATATATATATATAAACGAGAGAAAGAGAGAAAACGAGAGAAACGTACTTTCACTGTAATGCGCTTTTACCGGTTGCCTGAAGGATAGTTTTGTAATAGACGAAACAGGCAGTCCTTAATAGCTGACGGCCTCAGAACATTCATTGTAAAGGTAAACTGAATGATCATTATTTGTTCGATGTTTTATTACACCATAATCCACAATACATGACAACAAAAAATTATTTTAAATCGTACGCTTTTCACTCGAAAATTTCATTGATCGATGATAATCACGCTTACAAACCAATAAATATGAGGGAACTTAAAACAACGTTGCAATCCCTGCCAGTAGCACAACTTATGGATGACATCGAGACACCATTACTCGAATATACTACTCGAATGCGTTATTTTCCTGGAAAGAGCTACATCACTATCTTCCTCGGTCTCTTTTACTCGAAACATCGTAGAGCACGTGTTACATCAAAATTGGATCCGGAAAGATGTGGAGTCGAAGATAACCGGGCCCTTCCACTTCTGCGAGGTCAGAGCTCATTCGCCAGGTGTCAGGTTGTTACGCGCACATACACACACACACACACACACACACACACACACACACACACACACACACACACACACACACACACACACCTACACACACACATACACCTACACACACACACACACCTACACACACACACACACACACACACACACACACACACACACACACACACACACACACACACACACACACACACACACACACACCTACACACACACACACCTACACACACACACACACATACACATACACATACACATACATACACATACACATACACATACACATACACACACACACACACTTATATATATGGACACACATCAAGGTACTCTCCCTGATGTCTCTTCAACACCATACGCCGTACCTTGTCGGCTTACTCAGAACACTTGTTTCGGCATTATCGAGATGCTTGATGGAGGATGTCCAGTAAATGGGCAATGCAGATTATGAGAATTTTAAATTTGTGAGCAGTTCAGATGGTGAAGTATCTGCCTCTCCATCTTTCACAGGTCAAAGGGATCGAACTTTTTGGTTGGCGATGACGATGTAGGATTGTGTTCATTTTCGTAGAGCAAGCATGGTAGCTGTTGTGGCGTCTGATATTCGACTGGGGATTTACCTTTTTAGAGACTGTGACCACGGGCGAAACGCTGATTGTGGATGCGCGCTTCATCATGACGTCACCCGCATTAACGTAGCCACTACCAATAAAAAACAAATGGATCTTTAGGCAGTCAGTAACGGCGCAACTGTGTAACATATACGTAGGCTTGTGTGTAATTTTCTAGGAGTACAGATTGCAGAAAGCATATTAATCAGCCCAAAAGTATCCTCTTTTTCTGAGTGACCCCAATAATTTTCTAGAAAAATGGGTGTATTCCACTAATGGGCATAATAGAAGGCATATCTCAGCAGATGGGCATAAATTAGATTATCAAACTTTTTATTATAAATCCTTTCTATAAGCATAATAAATATCAAATTTCTTAATAATCAAATAAAAGTCTAAACTTGACATTTTTTAACATTAGCAACCCAGAAAGACATACCTCGGTCTGTTTTGAAGGCCATATATATATATATATATATAAAAGAAACGTTCATTATTTTCAAAATGATTTTGGCTGTCCCCATGAAAGATATTGGGATACACAATAGGTGCATATAAAGCAAATCTGAGGCATGACGACAGCTACCGTTGGGTGATTTGAGAACAGTACAATGTTTCATGCTTTTGGGCCCTCCTAGGCAAATCCACATTGGTCAGAGCACGGAGTTTACCAATGAGCAAAATAAATTGAATACTCCTACTTAGTATCATTAAATGTCCCAAAGCAACAGGAATGGGGAAAAATCAACTGTGTAGTAGAGGATACCGGTGGTGTTGTAAGTGCGATTGTTCGTCATCTCTACCATCTGAGGGGTTAGCAGTGAAGTCTTCAAAGTACTGCTCTGTGGGCTATCAACCTCTTGACAGGTAACATGTCCTTCCTCCTTACGAACCTTCAAGACGAGTCATGTGTTTGAATGCCGCGACTCGACCAGGCCCTCCTTGCGGACACAAGAAGCCAAGCAGAAGTATGTTACACGAAGGCCCGGTTAAAGAGTTCCACTGGCTCACCATACTGTGGGAGAAAGATCAGAACCCCCCTTTGCCACACACACACACACACACACACACACACACACACACACACACACACACACACACACACACACACACACACACACACACACACACACACACACACTCACTCACTCATATATGCCTAACTCATACCCATATAGATACATACATACACACACCATAGGTACATGTATACATGTATGTGTGTGTGTGTGTGTGTGTGTGTGTGTGTGTGTGTGTGTGTGTGTGTGTGCGTGCATATCTTTGTGTGTATGAGTTAGGCATTTGTACACACACACACACACACACACACACACACACACACACACACACACACACACACACACACACACACACACACACACACACACACACACGCATGTGTGTGTGTGTGAGGAGCAAGCTGTTTCCCAAACAGCAGGCTCCCTCTCTCTACGCAGCTGATGGATCCAAAGGAGCGGCACAGACCGAGACAATTTGGCGCCAGCAGCGCCGCAAGAGGCATATATATATATATATATATATATATATATATATATATATATATGTATATATATATTATATATATTATATATATTATATATATTATATATATTAAATATATTATATATATACATACATACATACGTATATGTCATGTATATATGTATATATATATATATATATATATATATATATATATGTATGTGTGTGTGTGTATTTACGCATATGTTATGTACAAATATAAATTCATTATTATATATACACACACATAACGTATATGTAAATACACACACATACACACACTGACACACACACACACACACACACACACACACACACACACACACACACACACACACACACACACACACACACACACACACACACACAGACACACACACACACACACACACATATCCTGAGTATGAGTAAACACTGGATCCGGTAGTGGGGTTCTGGTCCTGAGGAGATGGTGCCACCTCTTAGCCACTATTGCTCCCAGAACCACTTCGACCCAGAGTGGAGCATCTATGGGATAAATAGAATTAAAGGTAGTGGGAACTCTTTAGCCTTGGCTGGCAACTTTTCTAGAGACAATGTCTCAATAAAAAACGCTATCAGGGAAGGCAACGGGAAACCACTTTGACTGATCTTTCCCTTGTATTTATGGCAGACATCTCAGGGAATTGTCCGTTTAAAAGGGGTGAATAGAGTGTTGAGAAAGTGGGTGCCAAAAAGGAAGAATATATGTATGTGTGTATGTAACTATATATATTTATGTATATATGTTTATTTATATATCAATCAATCTATCTACACATATATAAATATATGTATATATATATATGTATATATATGTATATATACACAGAGCACCATTAGCCAATGTCGACTTTGGCATTTTAGACTCTGCCTTCACAGTCAATGCCTGGTTGAAAGAATGTGAGGAGCAAGCTGTTGCCCATACAGGAGGTTTCCTGTATGGGCACGTACCTCTTGGATTCAAAGGAACGGCAAAGAACGATACAGCTGGCACCAATGGCGTGCGAGAACGAGGTCGCAAGCGACAATGAACTGCCTTTAGGACTCAAGCTCCGGATTTTCCCTCAGGGTTGACTCCCGAGGCCTTTTCTTCTTGTATATGCCACAAGATAATGGATTGTTTTGTATATGGTAAACTTCCATAGCCTTTGAATTACATGGTAAAATTCCATAGCTTTTGACCAGATACGGACTGAACTACATGGCTACTGTTGGGCACCATTCTCGTATCTACGTTAGACCCACCCACCATATGCAAATCCGTGCGTGTATGCATTAAAACGCACGCGCGCACAGGAGCACACACACGGATTTGCATATATTGGGTCTAACGTAGATACGATATATATATATATTTGTGTGTGTGTGTGTGTGTGTGTGTGTGTGTGTGTGTGTGTGTGTGTGTGTGTGTGTCTGTGTTTATGTCTGTCTATGTTAGTCTCTCTCTCTCATGTGTTATAACGTGTTCAAGCATGAACCCTTAAATGCGTATAATAACGCATCGCCGCCAGTTGAAACCAGGCACCATTCCCGCAACATGGAATCCACCAAATCGAGGCCAAGACAAACATTAAATTCATGGTGAAACTATGTTGTGAGAATAGGCAAACCACTGACGCTCTGAAACAAGTTTATGGTTACAATGCCCAAAATAAATAATTTCCTACAGTTTCAGAAGTGGAAGATGAGCCCCATAGTAGTAGGCCATCAACGTCGGTTTGTGAGGAAAATATTGATGCTGTTCACGACAGGACTGAAAAGGATAGACGAATGACCACGGAATCAGTAGGAGGTACATTCAACATCTCTGTGGGTTCTGCACACAATTATGGTGAAGAGTTTGGGGCTAAGCAAGCTTTCCGCTCGATGGGTCCCTAGGCTGTTGCGACCAGATCAGCAGCAACAAGGGTAAATCTTTCAATGGAAATTTTGAACAAGTGGGACTCTGAAGCTTTCCTGAAGAGAATTATTACAGGGTATGAAACATGGGTCTACCAGTACGATCCCGAGGGCAAAATTCAATCAAAGCAGTGGCTGCCCAGGGGTGGAAGTGGAGCAGTCAAAGCAAAATCTGAACGTTTAAGAGGAAAGGTCATGACTACTGTCTTCTGGGATGCAGAGAGAATTTTCCTGGTTAACTTCCTCGAGAGCAAGAAACAATTAAATCTGCTTATTATGAATGCGTTTATAGAGAACTGTCCAAACAAATAAAAAAACGGCTTGGAAAGCTACATCAACGCGTTTTCTTCCACCACGACAATGCACCCGCTCACGGCGCTCGGCAGACAAGAGTTGTGTTACGTGAATTTCGATGGGAAATCGTCCGACATCCACCTTACAGCCCCAATTTAGCTCCATTCAACTCCTTTTTGTTTCCAAACTTTAAAAAATCATTGAACGGCATCAATTTTCCATTGGCTGAAGATGTAAAAAGAGCTGTTCTGACATGGTTCAAATCACATGACTTCCAACTGGCGGCAATGCATTATTACTTGCTTTTAAGGGTTCATGTTTGAACACGTTAACATTGAAATCAAAATCCTTCTATATGATTTTTAGTTATGGACTCGTATGTATATGTACGTACACACACACACACACACACACACACACACACACACACACACACACACACACACACACACACACACACACACACATATATATATACACACATATTTACTGTATATTCATACATATACAATACATACATATATATATAAATAAAGTATATGTAT
>NC_061819.1:18800519-18825519 GCF_019202785.1 Penaeus chinensis | reverse complement strand
CCTACCCAGAAACCAGCAAATAGTACAAGTAGTGGTGACGGTAACTCATGTCATAGGACTAACACTCATAAAGAAGCCCAATAAAGCAGAGCTACATTTTACCTATGTAAATTTTAACATTGTAAGTTGTATAGTAAAGTATATGCTTCATTAGTTCCAGGGTCTCAAGTTCCTATCCCATTTTTCAACCTGTACAAGTTAACATGGGGAAAAAAATTAAAGCATAGCAGTAAATTAAAGATACTGTAATCTAAAGTAATCCTTACAGTGAGAACTACAGTGGCCTTTTCATATGTTTGTACTGTAGTTTGTTTCACTAAACTAAAAAGGTTTATTTTTACTAAACTCAGATGCTGGAAGTGGCTCCCTGTCTTCAAAATATAGAGGATATCATCAGGGTAAGCTTTAAGTTCATTTGTATATAATGCAACATATCCACACACTCACATGCCAACATTCACATGCACAAACACACATTTCATACTGATACATGCACCAAAGCATGTTGTTGCAGTTGCTGCTGCTCCTTCCACCATCTCACACCCACATCCATCAGCCCAAACCCACATCCACTACACACACACATCCACATCCACCACACACACACACCCGCATCCACCACTACATATAACTACACAGAGATGTCTACACAAACTGACATCTACACAGAATCATATACTTCCACACATACACATATATTTACACACACAGACACACACACAGACACACACACACACACAGACACACACACACACACACACACACACACACACACACACACACACACACACACACACACACACACACACACACACACACACACACACACACACACACATGCATATATATCTTAGGGAAAAGATTCAAGAAATAGCATATGTGAGATTCAAAATAGGGGGAAATAAGTAAGCAAGAAACCTGCTTTGGAATAGAAAGAAATTCTGTTACGTTAACTCAGTAATCAAGTATGCAACACTGAAAAAAGAAAAAAAGGGTCTATGACTGGATATAAAGAAATTAAGTTTTCCAAATAGGATTTTTGATGAATCTACAATCTTCTAGAAAATGCTGTAAGTTATTTGAAACATACAGTTTTTTGTCATTTACTAAAGAACTGAAGTATTATACGTTTAGCAAAGATACTATTATGGATATTCTATACATACAAATTCACCTTTTTTCACCATTTTTAATGCAAGACATTAGATGCCACAAAGCTGTGGTTCCCAAACGTTTTCTGGTCATTACCCACTTTTAATTTACGATCCTTGTTCATGGCCCACTACCAAGCATAATCCATGACTATTGTGACTGTCTACAGTGCTACACTCATTAGCTCCATATAAAAACCACTTCAGGAATTTTATTAATTCCATTTGTTATTTTTTCTTTTGTTAATTATTAATAACAAAATTGTAGTTTGCCTTTGCAGAATTTCATATAATTATTGAAATAGTACTAAAGTAACATAATTAATGGTAAAACACTTTTCCGTGTTGATACTATGGTAGAAAATTCCACTATGGAAAAACTAGATTTATTGGAAAGTTTCCACTATGGGTTTTTCTACCAAGTAACATATTGCATATAAAAAAATACCCATACCCAGAGTTATTAAAAAATTGCCTTATTATGAAAAGGTTTTTCAACAGTAAGCAAACAAAAACAAATTAAAACTTGCTTAGGAAACCTGAGAATTATGTTAAGATTGAATAATTGACTACCCTAAATCTTAATCTCTTGCATTTTGTCAAGAACTCATAATTAGATAAAGGTAATTACACAGACAAAAAAAAAAAGGTGTTACTTGTGTACTGAACTTGTAAGTTTCCTCCATTGGTTGCCTATCTGCTAAACTCCTTTTATTTTATATATACATTGCCTCTGATATTGGCCCCCATGGCCCCCAGTTTGGGAACCGCAGATGTAAAACATATAGTTGAAGATTCTACCTATTTTAGGAATATAAGTGCATGCTAACCATAAAAGCTTTAGTGGGTAAATTAGTAATCTTTTTAGCTGAACTTGGGGAAGAGATATCTGAAATTTGAATTACTGGTGGTGTCCAACAGTCTCAAAATTAATTTACTGTGTTTTGCTCATTACAGTATTATCAACATGTGTTTGCATCAAGCTCAGCAGAAAAGGATATCAAGGAGCACTTGGACCAGAACAAATTAAGAGATGCTCGCATGTAAGGCTATTGTGATTTTTTTCTGTCTTATTGAGATTCATATGTGAAATTTATTTTGTTAATGTTTAAGGATTTTAATTTTTTCATGCCTTTGAGACTATTAGTAATGTTATCAAAATCTCTTAAGTCTATTGTCAAATGATGTCCTTTTGATGTCATTGCTTTCTGTCATCTAAAGGTTTCAGTCAAGAAGATGCTAGTTTCATGCTGGGGAACTTGGTAACTCCTACCTTTAGCAGGAGTAGTTAGAGTAGTACCCTCTCTTAACTCACTGCTGCTGGGGATGGCTCTACAAGTGCTTAGTCACCAACAAGTTAATTACTAGTATTATCTGTCTCATCTGTTTACTGTTTTCCATGATTTTTGGATATATATTCTCTTTTATATTATATTGCTATTTGTAATGTAGATAACATTGTAATAATCATAATGTATATAATAATAATAACAATGATATTGATAGCATTAGTAAAAAAAAAACAAAAAAACTTGAAAACTCAAGGAAAGGGGAAATCAGGTGAGGTCATGAGATCTACTAATTGACTCCTTGCTGGCTGAGCACTTATGGAGCCATCTATGTGAAGAGACTTTCCACAAAAGAAAACCACAATAAATGTTACAGATATCTGGCAGCGTTGGATTAATGGAGTAATTTTTTAGGCTTTTGGGAACTTATATAATTAGACTTTAAAATTCAATAATAGAAGGATTGTACTTATCTTTACTAATTCTGATTCCTCCCATACGGCTTGTTCCAGACAAGTGGGTCTGATTGGTGGGATGGCCATTAATGGGCACAGTTGATGGGAAAACAGTCAAAATGCATGAGTGCCTGATGTGTGAAATCACCAGGCAGTGCCCAGTGGCTCAAGCTTCTGCTGTTAAACTGTTTTTCATGTTTGAGTTTTTTTTATTACATATAGCTCCATAGTAAGGTATAAAAGGTACTTATGCTCATTCTTCAATATTTTCTGAAATCTTGCTCATGACCATGTAGTAGTTCCCAAAGTATTGTTAAGTGGCTGCCATAAACATCTTTCAATGAGCCAATCTTTGCACCATATTCTCTTTTCATTTTTCTTTATACAAAAAACAATTATCATGCTACACAATGTTTTCTTCTTGGTAATGCTAGGTATCATGCTTATCACATGCTACTGGCATCATTGGCCATGCCCGCTTTTTAATCAGCTCAGCTGTGTGGACATTCACAGGCAAGCCCAGCATAATTTGCCTACCAACTGTGATGCCTGGAGGACACACCCACTTGTCTGGACAGGCCTTTAGGACCTTCAACACATGGATGTTTAGGACCTTTTTCGTTGGAACTTATGGCAAATAGGCTAAGATTAAGACCTAAAATAAGCTCTAATTTCTTCATTGTTTTTGCAGAAAAGCGGCAACTATTACCAATGAAAATTTAGTACTGAAAGATATAGAAGGCGACACGTAAGCATTTTTTGTTTTTTATTGTGATACTGAAAAAGAAATTAATGTCTAGAAAGTACTATATACACCTTCTCTTTTTTTTAATTATGTTTAATAAAATATGGTTTTACTCTTCTGTTCTTTTCCAGTCCTCCCATGATTATTGCATGTGATGATATCAAAAGTCCATCATATTATGAAAACTTGGTTGCAGTCATAGAGCGACAGAAGTATATTAACATCTGTTGTGACGTGCCTGTCAATAAGGTCCACAGGAGGTGCTCTTCTTGCTTGTCAAATGATCTCACTTCATTCTACTCATCATTGGCAATGAAGAACAATAAGGTAAAATGCTCATCTGTGTTCTCTCTTTTTTTTTAAATTAACTATAGTACTAGTATTTGTCCAAATGTTCATATGAAAAACTCTTGAATATGATAAATTTACTTTCTAATTACATTTTTAATTATATAGGGAGACACACTGCTTACATGTGTCATCAAGCTGAAGTATCCAGAGAAAGTGGTCATGTATATCTGTGAGAACTTGATGGCTCGCTCAGCTGATATCCTGCGAGTTTTCAATTCTGAGAGTGTAACATCATTTTATGTGAGGTATACTGGAGAATACCCTGTCTTAAAACAGTAAGTAGTTCTTTCTTTTATATTGAGGATTGCAACAATATTAATTATTGCAGGAAATCATGGTTATGCACAAATGAGGGTATGTGTGTCCAAAGTGCAGCCACAAAATGTATTTATTAAATGTTCTTTTTTTATCAAACATTCCTCTGTAACATAAGCATTGGTATAATAATGCACAACAATTTAAAGATTGTAGTACTTTTACATGAACATATTTATGTTTATGCTACAGATGAAAGCTTAAAACTAAAAAAATATTTAATTAATGCATTTTTGGTCAGTTGGTCTGGGAACACCTTTGGACATGCATGCCTTCAAATCTTTGGAAGAACTTGGAGAATAAAGCTTGTAAAATGTTAGTTTACTTTAGTTGACATTAAGCAGTTAAACCATACTATGGTGTGTGTGTGTGTGTGTGTGTGTGTGTGTGTGTGTGTGTGTGTGTGTGTGTGTGTGTGTGTGTGTGTGTGTGTGTGTGTGTGTGTGTGTGTGTGTGTGTGTGTGTGTGTGCGTGCGCGTGTGCGTGCACGTGCACACACACACTTGAGCATGTGCATGTGTGTGTCATAACTCTATTTTTTACATGGTATCTTTACTTACATGTTTGTAATTTATATCTTTGCAGGATGTTGCACCTAGCCCAGGCATTGAGATGCAATCCACACTTTAAACATTGGACATGCAGCCAATAAATACAACCTTCTACTTAATATTAGATATAATATGATACATAAGAATTATATTATATTGTCACATATTTGAATTAGAAAATGAAATACTCTAAGATTTGAAGCATCTATGATCAGAAAATCATAATAAGAAGTAAAGGCCTTAAGTTTATTGTTATTCAAGAAATATTAAAGATGTCTTGTTTTTTTACATAAAGAATCCTTCCTCAAAACAGATTTTTATGTATGCAGTACAAGTAGCATAGCACATACACAGATGATTAAAATATGCATGATATAAGCCAAAGTTTACTTATGGTCAGCTATTTCACCTGCTCTAAAGCACCAAAGATTTTACTTATTAGCATTATTTTGACCATACTTGCAAGACCAGAGAGGCCTATGTATATCTACCACAGACAAAAGAAAGTCTGAGAAAGAGAATAATACCATACTTGAACTGGCTTTCAGCCTGGTGGACCTTATGAACTTCTGTTCCTAGACGTCTCATTCCTTTTTTTTTTTTTTTTAGAGGATATGTATATATGTACCTGACTGAACTTATATGTATTAAATAGATAATGGTAGCAAAATGGTTGAGACAGTTTACTGTTTTTTTCTGGTGACCAAAAGCCCACACTCTGATTATAAGCTTTAAATAATAGTCTTGTGGTTGCTTTTTTATCATTAATGAAAGTAGTCTTTCTAAATGCTTTATCATACTTAACTTTTCATTTTTTTAATTAATTTCTTAAAAATGTCATATGACAATTGTACTATTGTCCTTCATTCAGGTATTATGTTTTTATTTTTATGCAAACAATGACTTTTACTTGGTTTCCTTTGCTTCAAAAATCAGTTTCATAGCATTAGGAACTGATTTTCTTCTCGTGCACTGTTAGTCCTTTTCAATAAGTGTCATGCTAAGAATTGAGATTTTTATTTAGTTCATCTTTTTTCAGCCCTGAAAATATTTCTTATATATTAACTGTATCCCCTTTATGTGTATGGGATAGATATCCCAGTGTGACATTTAACATTATATTTTTGCCTTTAAGTGTGAAGACATCAAATTATTGCCTAAGTGTGATTACATTTCATAGAAGTATAAACTGTTCTGAATAGAACTTTTAATGATATTGCATCCTAGTGTTATTTGTCAGTATGATACTGCCTGTATTAACCCTTTGCCGCCGGGTGGTTTCCCGATGCGAAAGCCCTCTCTCCTGGGGGGTATTCATAGTGGCCTGGGCCCCGCTGCTGGGGGATTGTGTTGGTGCCACAGCATGCGCGGCATGACCGTACATGCCCCACGAAAATAGGACTGGCGCACCATGGCACATATGCACATGCCACCCAGAATATAGCCCAGGCATACCATGGCATGTGTGTACATGCCACTCAGCGGCAGGGTTAATAGAGAAGATTTTATCCCTTCATAGAAAGAATAAATATATAACAAGTTCAGTTTCTGTTTGAATATACCATCAAGGGCAAGTAAATATGAAATAAAGATATGTTGGTTATGTGAAATAAAACTCAATTCAGTTTTAGTAATACTTTAATTTTATGCTAGACAGGGTCCCTTACACTGAATATATGATACCAGATGACTGAGGGTGGAGGGGAAGAGGAAGAGGGAGAAAAGGAAAGGAGAAAGAGGGGGGCTTACTTTGGAAATTTTTTACTCCTTGATGGGCAGAACAAAATAACCATTTAGGAATACCAATCACAAAAATAATGATAACAGTATTTTAAAGAGAACAATAGTGGGGGAAATTAGCAAGGAACTTTGCTTTGCCAGCGGTATAGTTACATTTCTCATGCACTGTCATATATTACTGGAAAGTTTATTTTTAGATTTTCACATACATTCATAGCAGGCAATCAAGGTCAAGGATCCGTTCTGAATCGAGAGTTCATGTATTGACTTTATTTGATGCAGCATGGTCTCACAGATGTTTTTTAGTTATGAGCACTTAAGTCCTACTTGCATACAGTGTAGCTCTTCTAATACAGATACTGTAGACTTGGACATCTAGTAGGCAGCACTAAGTTGCAGACGGGAAGTGAAGATTTACTACTTGAATTTTCACCAAGCTATCTTGTTCTTTTGATGGAAGCCTGCTCATTGTTGCCAACAGTACATTGCCAAGGTTATAGAAAGATATCTTTAACACTGGAAGTTGGCATCAGTGAAAGTACTGCTTTTAATGCCATTTTACCTCTTGTGTACCCAGCGAACAATCTCAACAAAATATTAAGTTGCACCCCAAGCATTGGACTTGGATTCTTCTAAAAAAATATGAAGATTTAGGCCTTCAGTCATGATCTTAGGCTTCTATATGCTGAATTGGCCCCAATGTTTTTTTTAGGCCTAGTGTTTTACTAAGAGTACTACCAGGGTTTCTGCTGCTGTGCCCTCTCATCATTTCCATGAGTTATCAAGGATATCCTGCATAGAATTCCTTAGAAGGATACATTCATGCTCAGAGTGATGGGAAGCAATAGTGTGGTAGCCTAGATAGTGTTAAGTGCTTGCACGCCTTCTCGCTTTCAGCTGCCACCACTGGCTAGCCTAGTGTGAAAAAGGGAGCAACTCTGCATAAACCTCCCCTGCCAGTTCATAGCCTCTCCGTCATTGAGACTTCTGCAGTGCCTCCTCATGGCCATCCATGGAAACTGGGCACCTTGTGGTCCCAGGCTAAACTGTGGGAGATCTCAGAGCAGCAGGAGGCCCCAGAGGTATGGAGTTATGGCCATGGCTTCATACCATCTCCCTCAGCCCCCATGGGGTTAATGGGCAGCTCGAGGGAGGTGGGCCTTGCCAGTCCTCCACCCCCAGGAAACTCACCAGCAGTATGTTGAATAAATGGATATGCTGGGGAGAGGGGTTCTGTCCCTCCCACCCAGCAAGTGAGGCAGGCTGTGGGTTCCGTTGGGAGGGCAAATGTTGGGGCACAGGATGGAAGCATTACCTGTACCGCCTATGCCCCATCAGGCGCCAACTCAATATGAGGCCTGTGGGGTAAAGTCCAAGGGATGGTCCCTCAGCCTGTTGCCCCCCCTTTATTTGGGGCAGCATCGGTATGGGAGGCAGAGGTGGCATCCAACTGAAGCAACAGCCAGAAGCTTAACCTCAGCTATCCATGTAGGAACATCTAGTCCTTGCGGCAGGATGAGTGATTACCCCTATCATGGGAATTGGAGCAGCTGGGAGTTGAGGTGACTGCTCTCTCAGAGGTGAGAAGACCTGGCAATGGCACAATCAGTGTGGTTGGGTACACCCATACAGTGCCCCAACCTGCATTGCTAGACATGGTATAGCAATACAAGTACTGTGGCCAAGGAGATCGACCACATTCTTGTCAACACTCACTGGAGGAGTTCTGTGGCACTGACCATAGGCTGGTGGTGGCTACCCTACAGGTCCACTGAACTGCTAAAGGATGGGGGTGAACCTATGTCACAGGGCCTGCATGCAGTCTTGACTGCCATTTGGCAGTCAAGACTGGTTTCATTCCCTCTAACCTGCTGCAGGGCGTGGCCTTCCCTCTGGAAGGGGAAAGGGGATTGTCGGGACCGTGGCATCACACTAGTCAGAATACCAGGCAAGATTTTCACCCACATTCCTGTGAAACAGATCTGCGACCACCTACTAAGGCACCAGGGATCTCAAGAAGGTGTTTGACTCAGTGCATCGAGATCCTGACACTTAAGGGAATTCCAACACAGATTATTGGCCTAATAGCAAGCCTATATACCAGTATTGAAAATGCTGTAAAGTGTGGTAGGGGCCTGTCAACCTTCTTCCCTGTTAATTCAGGGGTGAGGCAAGGCTGTGTCCTTGCACCAACACTTTTCAACACCTGCATGGACTGGATAATGGGCAGAGCTACTATCCAAAGTCAGTGTGTAGCAATACTGGGCAATATCAAGGTCACAGACACTGATTTTGCTGATGATGTTGGTATCCTGAGTCTCTGGAATCACTGGTGGCAGCTCTTGATGCATTTAGCAATGAAGTGAAGCCCTTGGGCCTAGAAGTCTCCTGGACCAAGATGAAGATTTAGGACTTTGGTTGCCTTTTAGGGGGACCCATTCAATCGATCCATGCTTGTGGTGAGGACGTTCAAGTCACAGAGAGCTTTGCATACCTTAGTTGGTAGCATAGTCCATGTCTCTGTGCTGTCAGACCAAGAAGTCAGTAGATGGATTGGTCTGGCAGCAGGAGCCATGAACTCGATCAACAAGAGCATTTAGAGATGTCGGTACATATGTAGAAGGACCAAGCTACGTGTCCTCAAGGCCTTGATACTGTCAGTTTTGCTTTATGGAAGTGAAACCTGGACGCTGGCTAGTGCCTTTGAGTCTCGTCTGGATGCCTGTTGTGACAATGGTTAATGGTTAATGGTTAAAAGCAAAATAAATGTGCTAGACATCTAAGGTCATGTAGCACTATAGTAAATGGTAGTGAAGGGTGGTTGAGTTAGTGATTAGTTGTCAAAGTTGGGCAAAGGAATTGACGAGTAAATGGGTTAAGGTTGGGTAAGGTAATGTATAGGGGTTAGATCAAGTGCAGGATGTATATGCATTTGAGGAATGAAAACAGGTTGTCAAAGCAGAAAGTGTGAGAAGTTGTGGGAGGGACCACGAAAAATCGGTCCCATTTGGCTGGGCTAAATAGATTATTTAAGAATTTTGTAGAGATGGGGGTAGTAGAAGGACGGGGGCATGTGGAAGAGGGAGTAGTGTTGAGGGAGGTAGTGTTATGGGGAGGTGGACAATAAGGTTGTAGGGTAGTAATAAGGGAGGATGGGGTAGTTGATGAAGAAGGTTGTGGGGGTATAGTTGTTGAAGTTGAGCATGTTGGGAGTAGAAATGTCTCCTGGGGTGTTGATTAGGGTGGATACTGTACTAGTCGGCATTGAGGAGGGGCTAGTAGTTGTAGTGTTCAGAGCCGTGGTCAAAGGAGAGCCTGGGGTCAGGGAATCGGGCGAGTTTGAATTGGTGGAGCTATTTGATGAAGAGGCAAGCCTCATTGCTTCTAATAATGGTATGGTTAATGGTTATTTATTGTTGGCCATGATAAGCCTGGAGTATGTTGGGGAGAGAAACGGTCCACCCCTCAGGGTCGCTTGAGGGGTAAGGGCTAGACAACTAAAGCAGGGGAATACCGTGCCCATGGCTCCCTCAGGCCGTTCAGGACTGGCACAAAGTCAGCCTTTCATCCTTTCAGCACGGCTCTCACACCTTAGGAAGTGGATAGTAGAAGGGGTTGGTGAAGGGACAGAAAGGAAAAAGTAGGAGGGGAAAAAAAAAAAGACCATGCAAAATTTGTTGAGTCGAGGGCTGAGTCCCAAGGTTGGGTTAATGGTTAATGGTTAAAAGCAAAATAAATGTGCTAGACATCTAAGGTCATATAGCACTATAGTTAATGTTTGTGAAGGATGGTTGGGTTAGTGATTAGTTGTTAAAGCTGGGTTAAGGAATTGGTGAGTGAATGGGTTAGGGTCGGATGAGGTAATGTAAAGGGATTAGATCAAGTTAAGGATATATATGCGTTTGAGGAAGGAAAACAGGTTGTCAAAGCAGAAAGTGTGAGATTCTGTAAGGATGTCTGATAAGTTGAGATGTCTATGTAGGGAGGACGTGGGCATGACAATAGAATATGTGGGACTGAAAGAGGAACATTCGGAAACCGCGAATGTTCCAATGAAGGATAGTTATACTTTCGTTGATTTACTGGCAAAGATTGCGGTATGTGTTGGAGAATTTGAAGGGGAAGGTGCTAGAGGGTGCGATAAAGAATGAGGTTGGGGAGGTGGTGTTGTATCAGGAGGGGTGTCGGGAGGTAGAGGGTCTGGGGAAGAGGGTATTTGTGACATGAGGGATTCACGTGTGTATCCAGGAGGGAGTGGAAGGGATAGAGGGGATGGTGGGAGGGTTAATATAGGTGGGGCTGGAGTCAGGGGGAATGGGTTTTGTTGGGATGGGGTAGGAGGATTGGGTGTAGGGAGAATATGAGTAGGAGGAGGATGGATATCGGCAGTCACTTTGAGTGTGGAGGGAGCGGGAGTTGTAGAATTTGAAGGTGGATGAGTATTAGTTTGGGACTCGATTATGTAGTTCTGAATATCTTCAAGAGTTTCTGTAGTGGAGTTGGTTGGGGAGTTTTGTGAGATAAAGGTTTTCTTGTGAGGGGGGGGGGGGAAGAGAAGTCTGAGGTCTGAAAAAAAGGGGGCAAAGGAAGGTGGAGGTGATTGTGAGGTAGTGGAAGAGGGGGTGGAACGTTTATTCTGTCTGCTGCGGGTAGTGCGGGGAGGGAGAGGGGAAGGTGTTGGGGCTGTAGTAGAGATTGGGGTGTCTGGATTTAGGATAGCAAAAGAATTTGATTGGGTAGAGATTGGAGTGTCTGGATTTAGGATGGCAAAAGAATTTGACTGGGGAAGGTAGGAGGTAGAAGAGGGGAAGTTAGATGGAGGGGGGTTGGGTTTAGGAGAAGGTGTAGGAGCTTGGGAGGTAGGGGGATTGGCAGAGTGAGCGACATTACTGGAGTAGGGGGTAAGAGAAAAGCCTTGTCGACGTGCTTCCTGTCTGGCTTCACGTAGAGTGAGTCCAAGTCTGAATCTGAGAGTTGCTACCTCAGACTCAAATTTGTAGGTGGGGCAGCCTCTATAAAATACATTATGGGGGCCGCCACAGTTTGCACATGTGCGTGATTGTGCAGAGCAATTTGATCGAGTATGGCCAGGTTGGGCACATAGCGGGCATCTGGCTGTGGAACGGCAATGTTTGGCAGGATGTCCTAAATGCCAACAATTTTGGCACTGACGAGGAGGTTGGTATGGTCGGAATATTTAAGGGAAGGTCATGTCTACGGAAAGTAATTTTGGCAATGTTGGATTTCTTACGATTTCCTCTGGGAGGAATGGAGTAGCATTGTACACATGTTGCATCATAGTCTGTGAGACAAGCGAGTAAGTCCTCTCCACAATCTGACCATTCTTTGTCATGGATTGGGCAATCTGTTGGGGAGATAGAGACAGTTCCGGTGCAAGTATTGAGGGTTGGATGAGGTTATGTAGGGATGGGATTACCACATAGATCAGTTAGTTTTGTTAATGCTATAGCTTCGTTTTCAGTTGTTACTGTGACGAGACGGGAGTGGTCGCGTCGGCTACGGAAAGAGACTTTGCCTACTTGTTTTTGGAGGCATTGTTGGAAGAGGAGGGTATTTTGAGAGTAGGGAGCTGTGGGAGGGATCACGAAAAATTGGTCCCATTTGGCTGGGCTAAGTAGAGTATTTAGGATTTTTGTAGAGGTGGGGGTAGTAGAAGTGCGGGGACGTGTGGAGGAGGGAGTAGTGTTGAGGGGGGTAGTGTTACGGGGAGGTGGGCAATAAGGTTGTAAGGTAGTAATAAGGGAAGATGGTGTGGTTGATGAAGAAGGTTGTGGGAGTAAAGGTGTTGAAGTTGAGCATGTTGGGAGAGTAGAAATGTCTCCTGGGGGTTGGTTGTTGATTAGGGTTGATACTGTACTAGTATGCATTGATGATGGGGGAGTTGTTGCAGTGTTCGGAGCCGTGGTCAAAGGAGAGCTGGGATTGGGGCTATTTGATAAAGGGGCAAGCCTCATTGCCCCTAAGATTGGGGTTATGTCTTCATTATTGGCCATGATAAGCCTGGAGTATGTTGGGGAAAAAAATAGTCCAATCCCTCAGGGTCCCCTTGAGGGGTAAGGGCCAGGTATGGCAGGGGAATACCGTGCCCATGGTTCCCCCAGGCCGTTCAGGACTGACATAAAGTCAGCCTTTCATCCTTTCAGCACGGCTCTCACACCTTAGGTGGTGGATAGTAGAAAGGATTGATGAAGAAACTGAAACGAAAAGTATGAGTGGGAAAAAAAGACTATGCAAAATTAGTTGAGTCGATGGCTGAGTCCCAAGGTTGGGGAGTTCCCTAGCATTGGGTCCCAGTCTCCGCCTCCTAAGCCCCCCCACGACAACAACGGGCAAGGGATTGGGGGGGGCTGTTGTGACAAGTCCCTACACCAGATCATGGGGTACAGTTGGCTGGAGCAAGTGTCCAACCAACCGCTACACCATGAGACTGGAATGAGACCTGTTACAAGCATAATCCAGGACCACTAACTCAGGCTATATGGGCACCCTGCTTGTTTCCCTGTGGATGATCCTGCCCATCAGGTTGTCTCTTTGCAAGATAATCCTGGGTGAAGGAGGCCTGTGGGACGACCTAGGAGGTCATGCCTTGGGCAGCTTGACTAGTACTGTAGGAGGAGCTAGAGATGGGCTGAGGGCCTGCCTGGAGACTCGCCATGAGGGACCCTTGTGGCTGGAAGCAAAGGGTGGATGTAGCCATACACCCCTGTCAGTATTAGCAATAAATTATATATTTTTTTATTGGGCTGAAAACTGAACCTTGGGGAACACCAAGCTATTGAAGAAGGCCTTTAAGCTAGATGATTTATTCAGGGAATGATGGCCTGAAAATGCGGTAAAGCAAAAAGGCTTTCACTATACTCGTGAAATTTTTGCTCTTCCCTTCATTGTGTTATTTACCAGATGGTTAATGGTTAATGGTTAAAAGCAAAATAAATGTGCTAGACATCTAAGGTCATGTAGCACTATAGTAAATTGTAGTGAAGGGTGGTTGAGTTAGTGATTATTTGTCAAAGTTGGGCAAAGGAATTGACGAGTAAATGGGTTAAGGTTGGGTAAGGTAATGTATAGGGGTTAGATCAAGTGAAGGATGTATATGTATTTGAGGAATGAAAACAGGTTGTCAAAGCAGAAAGTGTGAGAAGTTGTGGGAAGGATCACGAAAAATCGGTCCCATTTGGCTGGGCTAAATAGATTATTTAAGAATTTTGTAGAGATGGGGGTAGTAGAAGGACGGGGGCATGTGGAAGAGGGAGTAGTGTTGAGGGAGGTAGTGTTATGGGGAGGTGGACAATAAGGTTGTAAGGTAGTATATGGAAGGATGGGGTAGTTGATGAAGAAGGTTGTGGGGGTATAGTTGTCGAAGTTGAGCATGTTGGGAGTAGAAATGTCTCCTGGGGTGTTGATTAGGGTGGATACTGTACTAGTTGGCATTGAGGAGGGGCTATTAGTTGTAGTGTTCAGAGCCGTGGTCAAAGGAGAGCCTGGGGTCAGGGAATCGGGCGAGTTTGAATTGGTGGAGCTATTTGATGAAGAGCCAAGCCTGATTGTCTCTAATAATGGTATGGTTTATGGTTAATGGTTAATGGTTAATGGTTAATGGTTATTCATTGTTGGCCATGATAAGCCTGGAGTATGTTGGGGAGAGAAACGGTCCACCCCTCAGGGTCGTTTGAGGGGTAAGGGCTAGACAACTAAAGCAGGGGAATACCGTGCCCATGGCTCCCTCAGGCCGTTCAGGACTGGCACAAAGTCAGCCTTTCATCCTTTCAGCACGGCTCTCACACCTTAGGAAGTGGATAGTAGAAGGGGTTGGTGAAGGGACAGAAAGGAAAAAGGAGGGGAAAAAAAAGACCATGCAAAATTTGTTGAGTCGAGGGCTGAGTCCCAAGGTTGGGGAGTTCCCCAGCATTGGGTCCCAGTCTCCGCCTCCTAAGCCCCCCCCCCCCACGACAACAACGGGCAAGGGATGGGGGGGTACTTACCAGATTAAGCTGTACTAACCATTCCTCCACCACTAGTTTACATATGATGTACTGTACAATAAGGCTTTTGTGAGTTTAGTGAAGACAATATACAGCTCCCTATTGGCATCTATGTTCCTGTGTAGTAGCTATTGGATGATGAAGTTGGCATCTGCTATGCCTTCTCCTAGCATAATCCAATATGCATATTATCAATAGAGGTCTTTTAGATCTCTTATCACCCTTTTTTACTTCAGTACCAAGGTGTACTAGAAGCCCTCAGCATTTTAGCCCAGCAGACTTGTCTAATTTTATTTCCTAGATTGTATTAGTGAGCACTGCTGTAATGATCAGAATAGCAGTTCCTAGACCAGTGTTTTTAATTCTACATTTTGTATGGACATCAGTGAATAAATAGTAATAAACAAGGTTGGGTGACGATGGATTACACATATGCTCGAGACCTGTGTGCCAGTATTTGGGGTCTTAACAATTCACTGCACCAGAGAAACTTGAGCTCCCAAACACTAGGTCAGTACTCAGGCACCATTGACCACAGCATGGAGTGAGTGCATTGTCATTACACATCTTTTCTGGCAAATCTTGATTAACCCATTTCATTTAGGTGACAATGTACACTACACTGACATTGCTGGGACTGCCTTCCAAATCAAATATTGGTTGTATCAATGATCTAGTTTAGATTTAATTTAGTAGATCTGCTTCTGTTAACATGCAGTGTCCCTCACACTGTTATTCAATTGTTCTTCATATCATTCTCAGATAGATTCTTTTGCATTTAGTTTGCTATGATTTTGCTACAGTAACTTCGATTTTTCTGTAAAGTTTATGCAGTTTTTCCAGACACTCCTTTCAGTTTAGTTTTATTACTTTGTAATTTAAAACAATTAATAGTAACTACTTTATATTGTATAGATGTTCTCTAATGAAAGGCTTTATGATACTGTGCTAGTCTGGCTCTTATGTTCACTTTTCATTGCCTTTACAGCTGTGTCTACAAGATAGGCAGTTCCCATACAGGCAAACATTTTTTCAAATTGAGATGGCATCACAGCTGGCATGACAGAGCAAGTGTGCCTGTAGTGCCAAAGTCTAAAACCTAAGAACTGCTCAACTGGTAACACTGCTTTAGAAAGTGAGTGATCTATGTTCAGTGGCCAGTGCAAGTCCTTGAACAAGGCTTAGTCCCACACCGGGGTAAAATCCACTTTTCTTTATTATAAATTAAAATAGTAACTTGATCTAGTATTATTAATGGCCTGTACTGCATTTGGTGAATTGTTTTAGTCTAAATATGTAATTTTCTACATAATTTGTCATTTTTGTTGTTCAAATGTTATGGCTTAAAAGTTGTTGTTGCATTAATACAGTAACTAAATTATAATTATCCAAATGATTTTTATGTTGAAATTGCAATTTTTAAAAGAAAGTACAAGCCTCACCAAAGTTTCTTTTTTGGTTAATTGTTTCAGCAATAGGTCTACAAATCATCACTTACAAATAAAATAGGTAATATGATTTAATTCAAATTATATGCAAGATCATTCTTATCTCATTTCTTCATATATTATACTGCTTCTGACACAAAATGGTCTCAGAGAAAAGGGCAATGAAAAATGTTTCTCCAGTGTGTGGTTAATCTTGAGAGTTCTGGCAATTTTTCTTTCTTTAATCTTATCCCAATGATAATATGCCCAACTTTGTAGAATCTTCAGGACCAAAATCACTGTGGATTTTTATGTTTAAGTTTTTTAGCTCATTGGAAAGAAATTATCAGAGCCTTATACTACATACTGCCACAAATTAAATTTGCTGAAACTTCACTTAAAAATAGACCTTTACACATATTGAATGCCACCGACTCATTTCCATTTTTATTCTATTTTATTTTGCTTTGTTCAGATTGATATACTAAATTTTGATCAAGATATTTTTGATTATTTTTACTTTATTTTATATTCACTAGATACAGATATCATCTGAAAACAATAACTGTAGTTTTGCTACTTTTCACTGTGTTAATAATCTTGCTTAATCATACAAAAAACTTCTGCACACATAATCAACTTTCATTTTTTTTGCATGCAAGATGCTTATAATTTGAGATAAAGTTTCCCTGAGAGTTTTGGATCATAAGATTTACAATTACCATCTTTAGCCATTGTGATATATATGCCATGAGGATAATTTGGTCCATGTCTAACCTAACCCATACATACTTTATTATCAATTTCATACAAAAAAAAAAAGAAGATTTTTTTTGGCATATTTAAAAAACTTTTTTGTACACTAGTAGCACCTGAATTTCATGATCTAAAAAAAAAAAGACTAATAAGAATTACAATAATAAATATAATAATAATGACAAAGATTATAAAAACAAAGAGTATACTAAAATCAGCTAAATCCACAATTGACTAATACTTAAGCACAAACATACCAAATCAAAAGTTTTTTTTTTTTTTTTTTTTTTTTCCCATATTTACAAAGTTGCTCCAAGAGACTAGGGCATTGATGCATCAGCTAAAACAATTATGACAAATATCAATCTTCGCTGCAAAACCTAGCTCCTAATACAGACAGAGATTATTGTTTGAAAGAAGAGAAAGATAAAATGGAGAATATGATAACCACACTAAAATTATTAGTTAATTTTACAAAACTAAAACCAAGCTACAAAGATTGTTTGGGCACTTTGGTAGTGAGTGGCAGTGTCTTAATATCTATACATACTTGTGTGTATTTACAGTCAAATCTCAAGAACTACACAGGAGATTCTCTTTGTCATTCCATTCAAAACTACTAATTATGGACAGGAAGACTATTATTAAACTGCTGTTAGGAATTCACTGTTATTTGTAGAATCAGAGATTTCTTGTTTTTGTATCTTATTTATGTTATTTAAAGAGAGAACTAACATATTTGCTAGACATTCTCCCTTTAATAAAAGTAAAAAGAGATTATAAATAAAATGTAAATGAGAGATATAAACGAAAAAGTTGAAATACTGTATTAATAATTATCAGAAACCAAAAATGAAATTAACAATATTTATATTTATCGGTTTTGTTCTATCAACTTTACACAAATACCTTTTAAAAATCATTTTCAGTTCAACAACTGAAAGATAGTGTTACACACAAAAAAAAGGAAGAAAAAATATTTTAAAAAGTACAAATAAACACAAGTCACAGGTATACAACCAATTTATATTCATTCAATATCCCTGACTGTACATCTCAGTGTAAAGGGCTTCCTTAGTTTTTCATTTCAGGAATTATGAAGTGAAGTATCTGGTAATAAATAACAGTGTTTCTAGGCATCCTCAGTATAAAGAACATTTAAGTCTCTTGCTCCATAAGCTGATAACAATTTGTTACTGAAGCCTTTTTGAAATTGTAGTAAAGTCATTACATCTGTAATCTTTCATAACATAAAAAATCAAATTTTCTTAGTTTTTCTTACTGTATTTCACAGAATTCTAAACAAGGAGAAATTATAAAAGATGAATGACTTTTTATGGTATCAACAATGAGCCTGACAGAACATGGTTCCTCTTGAGAATCAGATCAGCGTCTCCCAGACTGACAGGTAGCATAGAATTCTGTCTTCTTTGATATGTATTCATGGTGCTCCTCCATGCTCACTTCCATTTTGCGAATTTCTTCTTCATAGTCTTCAAGAATTATCTCATTCTTCACAAATATTACCTCCATCTCTGTGAAATATAAAAATATAAAAATACTAAGAATATGTTCACATGAATTATTCAATTCATCTTAGCATTATATAATTCAACCCAGAACTGGGTTTATTGGTTTAAAGAGCTTTCAAAATGCTAATCTTTTAATATTGTTTGTTTTACAAAAACCCTTTCATTGGTTGTTACAGCTTACCATAAATTGATTTTCTTTCATCCCACATCTCAAGCAGTACTCTATTTTATTAACCATAGAAAACCAAGATTACCTGATCATAATTTATTGTCAAACCTTGTTTTTTAAAGCTGGGATGCTAAAAAAAAAAAAAAAAAATCCCAGAAAAATCTGCAGCAATTTCAATGGAAATGAACGACTCCATAATAAAGTATAATGATCCTCAATGCTCCATATGAAGTAATATATATATATCCATCTTTTGTTTGAAAAAATCAAAGTCCTAAATTAGATAATAATTATGGTCTGTTCCAGACTGATGAGTGATCTAAATTTTTATGGGCATTAACTTCTAAGTGTTAAGTTTACAGCCCATACATTTCTTCTTGCTCCTACCTAGATAAGTTCGGTTTCTAGTGAAATGAAAAGAGGCATGTTTTTTACTAGGCCTTTTGGTACATTTTGAATCGGACTAGTTTTTAAGTCTAAATGTGGATATGAGTGGATATTATTTCAAACCACTCATCAGAATCATCTCAAACCAAAACTGAGAGGACATGAAATGTAATGGACTTGCTCAATTTGACATATTTTGGCTGCAGGGGCTGGAGCTGGCACTTTTTCTTATACTTCAGGGGGAGCTAAAACAAAATGTGTTTTTCCATGATGGAAGATGGAAGACAGTTGAACTGTGACAGGTCCACCATTCACTGACATCACACCACAAGTGTAATAGCAATAAGTTAGTTATGGTGGGGTCTCCCACGCCTTTTGAAGCCAGTGTCTGGTTCTCTAGGGTTAAACAAGTAAGTACAGTGATTTAGGAAAAAAGGTTTATTTTCATTGGAGTTCTCAATACTTTTGCCAAAGACCTGAAAATCAATGGGCCCCAAAAGAAATGTATGATTTTGTAGAAAATGAAACTCCTCTAATCCATAAAGAAAGCCTATAGCCGCTAAAATATTTATTGTTGCCATAAAATGCCTTTTTTCATTACTTAAAGGCAAGGTCTTTCTTATGGGGTGTAAGGTAAAATACCACTGACTCCTAATCCATCAATGCATGAATTATCACAAAGATCTCCCAACACTACCCTGCATTTATTAACCCCATGCAGCTGAGGAAAATGCTGTGCTCACTTTAAATTTTTTTTTTGAAATATCTGATAGTGCTTAGCCACAAAGAGAATTGGCGGGAAAAACATATTTTTTACTAATGCTATGAATATTGATAGTGTTATTTTTTTATAGACATTATAATAACTATAATGTTATAAACATTAGTAACAGCAAAATAAGCTGGGAAACCCCTACCACATAAAGAGTTGGGCCATAAACTGATCTGGCCTATAGATGATTGAATAAGTAAATGTATGCCAACCAACCAACTAAATGTACCACAATTAGCTGGCCTAGAGGCAGTGGCAATGGCATAGATTAGTCACTGGTAGGGTTTTCTAATAGGGGTTTTCTGTAAACAAACAACTTTTAAAGGGCTGTACTGGCATGGAACAGAAAGAAGGCTTTCTGCCACAATTAGCTGGCTCAGAAATGTCAGCATAGACAACTTAAAGCCAGTCTCATTAGTATGGGCAGCAAGTTGAGTAGGTGCAGGCTAGCCTACTTTACAGTTTTGCCACAAGTAGCCATCCTGCAGGACATACTGGCATAGAGCAAATACAGTTGCTTGTCAGAAAGGGCTGCATTGACACACAGGACCCTCAAGACTAATCGATATTAAGTCTACACTCCAAGGCGGCAGGCAAATTTTTGGTAGGTAATGGTGGAGGTGATGGGGTGGAGGGAGTGACCGACTTCCATGGGGTTGCCAGGGTGGATTATAGGTACATGAAGTCAACTCAACTGATATTTTAGAATGGCTATCATATCTAATTACTATAATTTTTGCACCAGACCTTAATCAACCAGAAAAATATCTTTATTCAATTTTATTCCCCTATTTTTTCTCATTGTGAGACACTTACCCTTAAGCATACTTAGCTTGACTTGAGCTTCTGATGCCAATTTGTTTGCTCTCTTTCGAAGTTCTTCTGCCCTTTGTCTGGCTTCTTCAGCTGCTTGGAACTTGATCCGTAGCTTTTCCTCTACAATCTCGTAATTCTGAAAACAAAAAAGACAATTTTTACAAAACTTACTTGACAGAATGTAAAAAAAATAAACTTCACCTGATATACTCGTTAGTCACCACTGTCATTATAAGTCACATAGTCACAGAATAAAGGATATTATATAAAATATTACATGAACACTCATTCTAAAATAATTCACAAATTTAATATTCTCTAGAAAATCCTTCCTGTCACATTTTGTACATCTTTCCAATATCCCCACATGATTTGCATATGTAAAAGTACTGTCTGCCTTACATCTTCCAGCTGTTTTGCATCATTGGCTGCTCGCTGTGCTTTGAGATCTGCCTGGCTGACAGCAGCAGTCGTATCTTCTAGATGTTGCTGATTGATGATATACTGCGACTTTACACTCTCAACTCTCCTTTCTAGGTCCTGTACATCCCTTAGTGAGGAATTAGCTTTGGCCTGAGCTACACTGGTCTCACTAGCAATCTGGAATGGAATTATTTGCTTTTTAGGTGTTTTCATAGCTTACAAATTAAATTTCAAGTAGAGTCCTGAATGAAAGATCTATGGCAACTAATAACTCATTATGAAACCTGCTTGAACCTACCTGGGTAAGATGAGTCTGTGTGGCATCAATGTCATCACTAGCCTGCATGATAGCTTGTTCTGCAGCATCCTGTGCTGCGCTTGCTTCAGTGAGGGCTTCTACAACACGTTCTGCTACACCTAGTGTTCCTTCAGCCTTAACCTTGGCTCTGTCAGCTCTTTCTGATGTTAACATTTAAAAAAGACTCATATTAGAAAAGATAAATGTTTGATCTATATCTATATACTCAGGAAATTGAATATTATAATCTTCCATGACAGAAACTACAGCAGAAAGACACATAAGTAAGTATAAAATATTTGGTACTATAATCTGGGTATACATCAATACACTATCTAGAATGGAGCATAATTAGGAGTACCTTTCAACTGTATTGCGAGGTCCAGATCATTCCTGGTTGCATCAATAATTGCATTAATGTTTGTTAGAGTCTCAATGGCAAGTGTGATCTTCTCTGCCAGGTCTGTAATCTGTTCTGGTTCCAAGGAGATAACGATGCTCAAGACCTGTTGATTAAATGCAACCAATGAAAAATAATACTTTAGAATTTGGGTCCATTCTTTCTCAGCTAACCCATGCTGCTTCATAAGACTGAATGGTTAATCATAAGACAATCATTAATACTTCATACACACCTCTTCAGCTAGATCCCTGATTTCCTGCGGTTTTGCACCAGGTGTGCTAAAGTACTCCTCAATTTCTTCCAAAAGCTTGGTAATTCTTGCTTTGTATGAATCTGTTAAGTTACGGGAACTGAAGGCCAAGTCATAGGCCATCAGAGCCAAGTCTGAGGCTATATCAGACTGCCTTTTAGCCCCAGCAATGCCTCGTAATAGCTCATCAACTGAGGCCTCCTTCTTCTTCAGCATTTCCTTGGCATCATCTGCAAACTTGAGTGCAAGCTCAGCGGTGTTTACAAGACCGTTATTACACGAGAGCCCTCCGCACTTTCCACAGCCAGCTCCACCACAGTAGGTATCACAAGGATCACCCCGTCGGTCACACACCTACAAAAAGATAAAAGTACTAACAACAAGAATAACCTATCATCACACTCCAACAAAAAGACCTCATTTACTAAATAATACGATTTTGTTTCACTATCAAAATGTTAGGGTCCACGTCTACTATAACACAAAATACTACTTGGTTTTACAAAAAATCCTTTTAACCTATTAGCCAAATACTGCAGTGTCAATAATGCTCAAACATGACTTCAAATATGTTACCTGCTCATTAAGATCTGGAATGCCTCGATACATTTCATCCAGCACATCTGTCATTTCTGCTAAGTTCTCTTCATTTCCAATCTGCGTACGGTTGAAACGATCTAAGGCATGCAGAAGAAGATTTTCAGTCCTGCGGCGAGAGCGCCTTGACTCCCCAACAATGACTTGAGTTAGCTCAACTTTCTCTTGGGCAACTCGTGATCTTTCTCCAGCCACCCTGGTGAGGTTGAGAGCACCTGTGGAGACAAAGGGAGCATTTATTATCTATGCTTTGAGTGCAACAGGCTACAACATTCCTATTTTTACTGTGAGTATTAAGAGGCACTAAAAACACAAAGAATTAAGGCTAATTTTACAGTGTCCATTTATTTAACAAAACAAAAAAAAAAGAAATAGCATAAGATTTGGGGCCTTGCTCTATTTCCTTTTTTTTCCATGCACCTTTCAAACTCAATCAAAACTGTAAGACGAAAATGAAAGGATGATCTAACAAAGTATAAATGAACAATGTTAACACAGATACATACACATAGGGGAAAAAAGAGACAGACATACAAAATCCCAATGATATCCATCCATCCATGAACCAGAACCCATTATTGGCTACAGATCCACATTATCCTCTCCCCCTACCACCCCCACACACAAACCTTCAACATTAGCTTCTTGCAACTTAGTAGCTTTTTCTTTAAGGTCTCCTGCTTGATTCTTCAGCTCCTCTGCTTGCAATCTAAGATCTGCCAGGGCATTTGTTGCCAAAGAAATGCGCTGTGTAGTGTTATCCACACCATGCTCCAGGTCTTGAAGTTCTGATGCAGCTACAGTTAGGTTGTCACTGGAACATATATGGTATATGAAATGGTGTTTGTTTCCTTAGCTTGAAAAAGTGGTAAAAAAAAATGAAACTAAACTCTACATATAACAATATACAATATACTTTTCATAAGACTTTTTCAACATGAAATTACTGCATATACTCTTATTCCTTTCATGTTTTTTCCATTGTATACATAATGCACTTACGTTAACTCAGAAATGAGGCTTGAGAGGGAGGCAAGATTCTGTGATGTTAGGTTGGCAGTTAGCAAAATGTTCTGTACATCTGCAATCTTCTCCTCCATTGACTCAAACTCATGACTGTATGCACCAGTTGCTCCTGTCTGCTTGATCTGTCCAGCAGCTGCAATCAGGGCTTCTGTGCGATCTGAAAATTAATTATAATGGAATTAATCAAAATTTATTTGAAACAAAGATCACAACTATTGAGACAGAAATATAATAAAAATAGAACTATACACACAAGTAAAAAAAAAAATCAATTGTAATTCCCCACAGGAAGAGGAGGAAGAAGAAAGGAAAAATAAGAAAAATAAGAAGAAAAGAAAGAGAAAAATAAAGAAAATAATAAGAGAAAGAAAGAAAAAAGAAAGAAAGAGAAAAAAGAAAGATAGAAAGAAAATAAAGGGTCAATGAGGGTAATTAATTAATTACTTTAGGGCACTGAATATAGATCAAGACCATGCCATAGAAAAAGCTGTTCTCAAACTGGGAGTTGCACAAGACTGGATGAGTGAGGTAGGGAAAGACTTTATGTGCCATTAGCTTACTGTGTACATATTTTCCCCTCTTGTGATTTCCATTTTCAGATTTTATTGAGGTGCAAATGAAGCTACTGAAAACTTTTCTAAGTCTTATCTCATTTAAACTTCAGTACACCTAATCAATTTTATTGCACGCTGAAGGATTCTAGTTTGCTAATAACATGGGCTAATTTATTACATTATTTGCCAAATAGGTGAAGAAAGAGTATTAGGAAGGTAGAGACCATTTTATATTCCACAGTATATTGAAGGGTGCAGTCCTCCTAAATTTCCCAGCTTAGAAAGTTTTGCACTCTGCATGTCCCTCTATAAACTGTCAGTTGGTGAATCATACATTCAAATGGTCACACAGCCCCACTTCCTCACCTCGTAAATCATTCAAAATAAGGTCCCAGTTGTCAAAGCATTCCCCACATGTCTGGCAGTATGGTGCTCTGCCGGTGAATCCTCGGGCACACTCATCACACTTCACGCCCCCGATGCCCTCTCGACACTTGCAGTACCCTGTCTCGTGATCACACTGGAGAGTCTCTGAGCCTTCTGGGTTGCAATTACAAGCTGAAGATAAGGGAGAAATTAGTTTAAATAAAAATAATAATAAACAATATTTTTTATTATCAATTTTCAATTTATATTAGGGCAAAACTAGCAATCAAAAATAGGTGGATTTTCATATGCATTTTTTTCTATGTTGTAAAACTGAATACTAATTTTCTTAAAAGAAACATACGCAGGCATTCAACACGTGGATTGCCAAAGAAATTTGTTTGGCACTGATTGCACTGCCGTCCACCAAATCCAGGTCGACACTGACACTGCCCATCAAACTGTTAAATGTAAAATCAATATTATAAGTAAAGAGGTTCATGATGCAGCTCTGTAGGTGACCAAACACTTTTTTATGCACTCAGCACGAAAAAGTGCCACCAAAAAAAGCACTCTCCATGTAAAATGATAATGATGATGGCAATAATAAAGATTAAATAAACA
>NC_061819.1:18788019-18793019 GCF_019202785.1 Penaeus chinensis | reverse complement strand
GACCTACCACAAATTACAAATCCAGTAAGGTTCTTTAGATTTCCACCATCACCTCCAGGATAGTTTTTAATATACTCTTTATATCATTTTCACTCTTTTTTCAAATAAACACATCAAAATCTTCCTGAGGAATCTCTGTTGACATGTGGCACTATTGCTTAGTTCTTACCATGGAATAGAAAAAAAAATCTGAATTTCTAACAAGAACTAAAGATTTCCTTTCCACTATATCTGACCTGTGAAAAAATCAACAGTTGCAGCAATATACCACAACATTTTTGTATCTTAATAATACTTTGCAACATGTATCATCCTCTAAGCTGCTAAAATTATTGCTATCACCACAGATAGTCTCTATAACTGCTTTTCAAGGAGAAAAAAAAAAATCAAAAAGAAAAAAAAATGGCGAGAACACCTGTTTTCACCAGTTAGTAGCATTCAGTTAATCACCACCACCACAATAATCCTGTATCTAAATACATACACTTAGTCTGGATTGCCTGAAGTCATATAAACTGGCCTCTTCACAATAAAGCTGTAATAAATGATAATGATGAAGGACATTTGTGTCTGTCATTAACTCTAACCATTTCTTACTGTAATCCTTAAATATCACACACACACACACACACACACACACACACACACACACACACACACACACGCACGCACGCACGCACGCACGCACACATATATATTCTCCCTCTCTCTTTATTAGTAACCTGAAAATTCAATTATTTTATTTCTTTTCAAAGCACAAATGCACATATTTCTTACAGCCATATGGTTAACCCATTGGCGGCGGGTGTAGAAAACTAAAACAAAATCTACGCTCTGGCAAACCACGGCAAAGCACCGACTTTGAGCGTGTGAATTCGGTACATCAAGCCGAATCATTGCCTCAGGGCGATTTGGCGCGCCACCCGCGGCGGACAGCCGCACGCCACATTTCGAGCGTATTGTTATGACGCCAATAGACGTGACCCGTCGGCAATGGGTTAAACATGATTTCTGATATTACACATTAGTGTTCTCAGAGCACTTCACATAGAGATTACTCTTTTATGATATTTAAACACAATTTCTGGTGTCACAGAAGTTCTGGGTGTGTATTACACAATGATGTTCGTATACCTGTTTATTAAGAAAAGTCAATGTTGGCAGCTGTGAACTGCTACAGTTTCCTATATTACTTACAAATGTTTTGACAAAAGACATCTTGTAAGTTTAAAGTCTGTTTAAACTCTTTCAACCTGCATATTATATTATTCTTAATTCTATATTTTTTGGCAGAGGTTTACTTCAAATTTTCTCAGATTAGTTATATACATAAAGATACATCCTCCATGTAACAATACCTACTAAAGTACATTTTCATGTGGTATTCCACGTGGTATGATGTCTCTTTTGGGAAGTCCACATTTTGTTTAACCGAATGACTATGGGTTTATGTGCTGTCCCCTGTATTTCTTTGTGAAATTTGTTGCAAACAGATGGCTCCAGATGTGCTCAATCACCAAGGAGTCTATCAGTAGACCCTAGTGACTGTGCCTGATTTACCCATTCCTTGAATTTGTGGGATTTTTTTTTTTCTGATACTATTAATATTGACATTATTATTATTCCTATTGATATTATGGTTGTCAAATTGTTATTAAAATATTAATAACATTAAAGACAATAAAATAATACAAATGAAGCTTTCAAAAAATTAAGGAAAAGGGTAAGGTAAGACTTATAACTGACTCATTGGTGACTAAGCACTTGTAGAGCCATCTATGTGTAAAGACAATTGATGAACTTCTATTGCAGTGGGCATGGTTTTGTAGTCTTGCCATCTGTACCAATTGGGTCTAGCATACAGCTGTTAGTTTCAACTAATTCATTACCTACATTAGTTTCTTAACTCAGTATACAAGTATAGTACTACTCTACATGATTTGACATTTTTTCACTAAATAATAGATAACTTTACACAATAATGAATGCAGAAACATGAATGTAACTCACGAATACAACTTCTGCTCTTTAAAATACTTTCACATTCCCCTGTTTTCTTTCAATATCTTGCCCTTTGATAAGCTAATGTGATGTTTAAAAATATATATAAATATTAATTAATCCTTTCCTGAAGAAATGTTAGAGACAACAGAAAATTCTTAATAAAAAATGACTGCTGAGTCACACCAATAACTTAAAATAATCATTACATTTACATCATTTACTTCAAAACCTGATTTCTGAATAATGATTCACCCTCCATGTGAATTAATGCAAGGCAGAAAAATTTCTATAAGATGATGGTTACTAACAGACAATGATTAGAGATTGTAAGAGCAATACCAAGATGATGATGATAAAAATCACCACCACCTTCAATGCCAAATCCACACCCCAAAAAAATACATCTGATACTATTTTTTTTCATATCACATCATAAATACTATCCCCAGTGTTAACTATCAGTCACAGATATACATCTTTTACTAACCATTATTTACTTCTAGATGAAAAATAAAAATAAAAATATAAATAAATAAATAAAAAAATAATCAATAAAATAAGTTTAAGTATATCTGAAATATAAAAGATAAAACTAGTGAAAAAAATAAAAATAAAAAAGAACAAATGACACTACGAAAAGTTCATAAGTGATAAACTTAGCAACAGATCTAAACAACTATAACAATAATAAATAGATGGATAGATATGAAAATATAGGTAAAATTGATATAAATAACATAATGCAATGATTAAAAATAAAATCAAAGAAATAAAAATGAAAATTATATAATGAAAAAACAAACACGCACCTCAGATCCCCTTGCAAGTTCTGCTTCGTATGTAAGGTAATTCAGGCTGGCGACGTAATAGCCTTCCTCTGGTGTGTCACAGCGACGACCCGTGACATGTGGCCGACACCTGTGGAAGAGAAACCACAGTTAAGGGGAACCAACGTCATGATCATCAACTTATTGAAATGAAGCTATCATCTAGATCTAATATATTATGCATACCATCAATGTGATTATTTCTTAATCAAATTCCAAGTAAACAGATTTTTTTTTTTTTTTTTTTTTAAGCAAAGGATCCTTGATGCATGTGTATTGAGTTCTGTTTCACTCAGACACAAAATCTCTCATGATATTCCTCAAAAAAAATAGCAAGAGAATTTTTAATCAGATTTTTTTTTTACTTAAAATGTTTGGTTTATTTCCTCCCAAAATATGACTTTTCGTTGAGGTATCCTAAAGTTTAGAACTTAAACTTTTCATTAAGGTTATAAGAAAAATATAAGAAGGGTCCCATTTTTTGGGTGGAAGGAGTGATGGGCAATACAGGTAGTGAGGGAAATTGCTTTGCATCTTGGTTTGGCACAACACCACCTCCTCACCAACTCAACCTTTTCTCTCCCACTAAGATAAACTATTTTAACATTTTATGTTTAACATCTTACACAGTCACTATCCTGATAGATACAAGAATAAAGTTAAAGAAGTCAAGCTTAAAAACAATGAAGTCATTATAATTATGGAGCACACATTACCCTTCTTTCTGTCGGCACTACTCATTTCTAATGATCATACACAAACACAAACATGCCAGTATTTCATCACAATTATTGAAAAGAACACATTATATCAACTATCGTACATGTGGCTGATGTTAGATGTATGGGAAACTATTTATCTCCTCCCCCACCAATAACTACTTGCACAAGAGGCCTATAAATCTTTGCCATTTGATAACTCTAAGCTAAACATTGTTGCATTGCACTTGATTAAGGAGGCATCTCTAAAACTGCATCTGATATGCAAACACAAAGGATATCTTAAAAAAAATTAGGTTTGAAAACTGTTCAAAATAACTTTAGAGGCCTATATCCTGAAAATATTTTTAAAATCAAAATTGAATAAAAAATATGTAGACTATGCTTCTTTGAACAAATAATTGTACAACTATTTTTACTCTTTTATACACAACTTAATGAGATAGAAAAAAATCTTACTAAACAAAATTCCTTTTTGTATCATATGATGTATGTCACAGTTATCCAGTTTATTAGATTTACTATGGTGCTCTTTACCTGATTTCTGGATTCAGTTTGCTAAAACTTTTCCTTCTGAAGAGTTTTACCATTTCAAAGGAGTCAGTTCTTAGAAAAAAGTCACACACATGCACCCACACAAGCACAGACACACACAAAACAGTAATACTGCACAGAAAAATTTATAAACTTCAATAGAAATAAAAACTTAAACTTACTTGCATTGGCCACTGAGCACATCACAGTTGTTATCGAGAGAACCTCCTCGATCACAGTCGCAAGGCTGGCATCCATCTGGGTGCTCAGACAGGCCATAGTGCTGGGGCAAACACTGGTTACAATCACGTCCAGTCACAAATCGCTTGCAGGAACATTCTCCAGTCAGGACATTGCAGCCAGCATTGTTGAGTGTTCCCAGAAGATGGCAGGTACAGGCTATAAGATGGATATTTATTATCAAATTATGGACACGATGTACTTGTAATAATGTGTAAATATATAGAATAGAAAACAAAACAATAAAATAGTTAAATATGATGTTTGGATACACTTATACAGAACCTACACTCAAATATTTTACCCTATCTGACTCACTAAAACACTTATATATATGTCTTTATACATATATCCATACATCTATACACAAATAGACAAGCATTCCCGTAATAAATACACAGAAAGAAACAAACAAGCAAACTTATCTAACATATAAACATGTGGATAAAAAAAATCTTACATACACTTTGTCACTTAAATCAGACCACAAAAATATTCAATATATATTCATACTTATAAATTTAAACAGCAAATCTTTATTCTCCATGTATTTATCAAGCACCAAGCAACATTTTGAAATAAAAAGTTTTGAGCAGCTCAGAATATATTCAATTAATTCATCACTTCAAACTCTGTAAAAGTACAACTCATTTCCTTGAGCTTTACCTTTCCAAGA
>NC_061819.1:18763019-18765519 GCF_019202785.1 Penaeus chinensis | reverse complement strand
GAAGAGTAGCAGGGAGAGGGAAGAAAGGGAAAGAAATGGGGAGACAAGAGAAGGGAGACAAGAGGGAGAGAGAGAGGGGAAGAGGGAAGAGAGAGGGGGAGGGGATAATGGGGGCCAGTATATGGAGGGTAACTATCAGGCTCCGCCCCCAGCACACTGATACTGGCCACGCCCCCACTTCCGGCCCGCTCGGGGACACGGCATGTCGTCCTCCTGGTTCAAGCGCGCGGTTCAACACAGGAAATGGGATAACACGTATGTAAACCGCCGAACCACGTGCTCATGGGGGACGCGCGCTGCCCGAGTGTTTAAGAGAACCACTTGGGATGTCTCGCGTTCGATGCTTCCTCTTCATCTTCCGCGTCTGAGCTTCCGGTGCGGGAAATTATTAGACTACTCGAAGAAATCCAATAAGAAGGAGCTTTTAATGCACCCGTTCGCAGCATTGGAAGAAGGATGTGGTTAAAGTCAAAGAGTTAGAAAAACATAGGCGATTTTTTATCTCTCCTTGATAATAATCTGATGGTCCCATTATTGGTGGAAATAAAAAAGTATGCAGATATAACCACGAAATTAATCCATACGCGATGTTTTTCTTCGTCCTTACCCCGCCGTACTGTACTATTTCCTACCAAAACTAAATTAATAAAATAAACAATAAAATCAATGATTCAATTACATAAAACATATAAAGTCAAATTAGGGGTAACACGACTTGTCCTTCCTCTATCCCCCTTGAAACGAACAAAAAGGTCACACCAACCTAACCCTAATATGCCCTTGCGTAAGGGCGACACACCCACATCGACGGGTCACGGCAACATACAGACGCGGGTTGAGTTATAACAGCCAAGCCGAGGAGCATAACTTCTTTATGAGTTCACTTGGTTCGTAATATCTCTGACATGTTGTTCGTCGCGCTGTCGCTCGCCGGCAAGTGCAGGGTATGATTGGCTGATGAGTTAATTGGAAATCGCCATGCTTAATGCAGTCAGGGTGACATGACAGTAAAGAGGCGATTATGCCGAATGTTTCTGCTACCAGACCTATGAATAGATCAGTCAAATAAGGAAAGAAAGAAATTAATAAATAAATAGCTTAGTTCATATTCTTACGTGCCAATCAATTTGCGTTTTTTTTTTTTAAAGGATCCATTTCCCTCTCCGTGCAGATGATTAAAATGGTTTTGCAATCGACTTCTAAACTCAGTCGAACTTAGTGAAAATAAGATATTCTAATGATAATCTATGGCATCTTATCTTTTGTCCGTTTCGATTTAATGAAAGTTGAATGTTAAGTAAAATAAATGGGTTATACATTCAACTCCTGAAAAGAATCAGTTTGTGCTAAAGATTCCGAACGGATTGTGGTCCTTGGGGTTTGTGGTCCCTCGTGTCCTGCATAATCCTTCTGAAAACATTCTAACTTATCCGCGCAATTACAATGACGTAAGAGAAACAATAAAGATGAGGTTCCTGCAACACGACCGTCCCTTAAATTTTGTTGATTCTCGATCGATTTTGAATTCAGCAAAAATATGAGGGCTCCATGGTTGAGTGCTGCAAAAATATACGGGTCCATTTTTGAATTTGCAGAAGAAAAAAATCATGAGGGCTCGATTTTGAAACCCGTAAAAGTAAGGAGGCTCGATGTTGACTGGTAACCTTACAAAATTTAAATAAATAAAATACAACTTTCCAACCAGGCTACTGGAACTTAACCGTTTTATTTACTTGGTCTATCTTCTCTCTGCTCTCTTACTTTCACCTTTTTCTCTCACCCGCTCTTGCCCGTATCCCTTTTCGTCTTAATTTGACTTTCTTTAGGTCGTTTTTTCGGCGCCCATCCCCTTTAATCTGCATTAATCTATCGGATCAACCCTCTGGCAACCCCACAGGTGCTTATCACAGACCAGGAAACAGCTAAGTTAGTACAGTCGGTTAATATCAACACGCTGATGCAATCCCAGCTGCTTTCACGTCTATGGAAAGCCCGGAGGTTTTATAATACTTTAATGAAAAATAATTGATATATGGTGAGTAAAGAAACAAATAAATAAACAATAACAATAAGATTGAAGCATAAAAAAAAATGATTTTGTTCGAACTGATAATAAAGGTGCATGAGCACTGTCTATATGAACCAGTTGTTGCAGTCACGTAACTTGTTGCTATACAAGAGAGATCAGGCGTTTTAACGACAGCCTTTAAATTGATCTACTAACCCGCCACTAGAAATTATACATATAAAAATATCACATTAACACAATTCACATCTAAAGGCGCATTCATGCAGAAAGGCATACAAGCCATAGCGACGCGGGCCTACCCCCACCCCACCCCACACCACACACACACACACACACACATGCATACATACATTTCCTTGTGCGACTTAAGGGACTCGCAAGTACAAACACAAACAACACCAATAGGACACGTCATCTCCCCTCGTCTCTCCCTCTCCCTACACCCTCTGCCCACAAGCCTCCCTTCGCCCC
>NC_061819.1:18738019-18750519 GCF_019202785.1 Penaeus chinensis | reverse complement strand
GATACAACCTCGTCCATTTGTTACACACCTGAGTAGTTAAGTAATTGGCGTTTGCGTTTTAAACATGCAAATGTCATCCAAGACCGACGTTCATTACGAAACTTTAGAGGAACTTTAAAAAATAGATTTTGATATTTTTTCAATGATCACAAAAAATATCTAAGGAGAAATTACGATTACTTAAAAAAGGCTGTAAAGTTTAATTAAATAAATAAATAAATAAATAAATAAATAAATAAATGTACACACACACACACACACACACAAATATCCTTGTTAACTGATATGTCTATATCTGTTTATGAACGGTTTATCCAATAAGTAATCTAGGAAGGGCTTGTTTTGAAAACTTAGTAGGCATGTAATTCAAGATGCATTTCTTATTTAGTCATCAGCACAGCACATTGGTATCTTTAAGCACGTGCATTATCTTTTTCGTTCTCCCCCACATTTCTCTCCTCTTCCTCTCTAAGTGTGTTTCAGCTTTGTCCCATTAACGTCTCTTCCTATCTACATAATCTTTTTTTTTCCATCTATATCATCATTACTTCTCTTTCTATCTACAGCAATGTCACTCCTCGGCCTAACTTCATCATTATTATTTCTTCCTTATCTATAGTATAATTATGATTCCCCCTTATCGCCATTTATTTCCACATATTTACGTTATCGTTTCATCTCATCGACGTGTGACGCAACGGTCCGTCGGTCGCATGAAAGCGTGAGCGAAGGGCGATAACAAAAGCAAACGCAAGTGACGAGAGGAAATGGAGGGAGAGGGAGAGGGAGAGGGAGAGGGAGAGGGAGAGGGGAGGGAGAGGGAGGGGGAGGGGGAGGGGGAGGGAGAGGGGGAGATGGAGGGGGAGAGGGAGGGAGGGGGGAGGGGGAGGGGGAGAGGGAGGGGAAGAGGGAGAGGGAGGGGAAGAGGGAGAGGGAGGGGGAGGGGGAGGGGAAGAGGGAGGGGGAGGGGATAAGGGAGGGGGAGGGGAAGAGGGAGGGAGAGAGGGAACGGGAGAGTGAGAGAGAGAAAGAGAGAGTGAGAGAGAGAAAGAGAGAGAGAGAGAGAGAGAGAGAGAGAGAGAGAGAGAGAGAGAGAGAGAGAGAGAGAGAGAGAGAGAGAGAGAGAGAGAGTTAGAGAGAGAGAGAGAAAGAAAGTGAGAGAGACAGAGAGGAGGGGGAGATAGAGGAAGAAAAGAAAGAGAAAGAAAATAGATTCAAGGAATGGGAAGGAGACAAACAGAAATCGAGGAGGAAGGCGAGAAAGGTGAGAAGGAAGGAAGGAAACAGGAGGGAGGGAGAGGGGGGAGAAAGGAGCAAAAGGGAGGAAAGGGGGAGGGAGGAAAGGGGGAGAGAGGAAAGGAGAAGAAGGGAAAGGGAGGAGGGAAGAGATAGGCGGGAAGAAGAGAGAGGGAGGGAAGTAGGGAATAATGGACAGAGGGAAGGAAGGGACGGGGAGAGTAAGCAGGAAGGGAGAGAAATGGAAGAGGAGGGAGGTGGGGAGACTAAGGGACGGGGAGTTAGGTAAGGCGGGAGAAAGAGGGAACGGCAGGGAGGAACGAGAGAGGATTGGGGGCTGAGAAAGAGGGAGGATTAGAGATAAGGAGGGAGAGGGAAGGTGAGGGAAGGTAAGGGAAAGAGGGAGGGAGAGAGGGAGAGAGGGAGAGAGGGAGAGAGGGAGAGAGGGAGAGAGGGAGAGAGGGAGAGAGGGAGAGAGGGAGGGAGGGAGAGAGGATGGGGAGAGAGAGAAAGAGGATGGGGAGAGAGAGAAAGAGGATGGGGAGAGAGAGAAAGAGGATGGGGAGAGAGAGAAAGAGGATGGAGAGAGAGATAGAGGATGGGGAGAGAGAGAAAGAGGATGGAGAGAGAGAGAAAGAGGATGGAGAGAGAGAGAAAGAGGATGGAGAGAGAGAGAAAGAGGATGGAGAGAGAGAGAAAGAGGATGGAGAGAGAGAGAAAGAGGATGGAGAGAGAGAGAAAGAGATGGAGAGAGAGAGAAAGAGGATGGAGAGAGAGATAGAGGATGGAGAGAGAGATAGAGGATGGGGAGAGAGAGAAAGAGGATGGGGAGAGAGAGAAAGAGGATGGAGAGAGAGATAGAGGATGGGGAGAGAGAGAAAGAGGATGGGGAGAGAGAGAAAGAGGATGGAGAGAGAGAGAAAGAGGATGGAGAGAGAGAGAAAGAGGATGGGAGAGAGAGAAAGAGGATGGAGAGAGAGAGAAAGAGGATGGAGAGAGAGAGAAAGAGGATGGAGAGAGAGAGAAAGAGGATGGGGAGAGAGAGAAAGAGGATGGAGAGAGAGAGAAAGAGGATGGAGAGAGAGAGAAAGAGGATGGAGAGAGAGAGAGAAAGAGGATGGAGAGAGAGAGAAAGAGGATGGAGAGAGAGAGAAAGAGGATGGAGAGAGAGAGAAAGAGGATGGAGAGAGAGAGAAAGAGGATGGAGAGAGAGAGAAAGAGGATGGGGAGAGAGAGAAAGAGGATGGGGAGAGAGAGAAAGAGGATGGGGAGAGAGAGAAAGAGGATGGGGAGAGAGAGAAAGAGGATGGGGAGAGAGAGAAAGAGGATGGGGAGAGAGAGAAAGAGGATGGGGAGAGAGAGAAAGAGGATGGGGAGAGAGAGAAAGAGGATGGGGAGAGAGAGAAAGAGGATGGGGAGAGAGAGAAAGAGGATGGGGAGAGAGAGAAAGAGGATGGGGAGAGAGAGAAAGAGGATGGGGAGAGAGAGAAAGAGGATGGGGAGAGAGAGAAAGAGGATGGGGAGAGAGAGAAAGAGGATGGGGAGAGAGAGAAAGAGGATGGGGAGAGAGAGAAAGAGGATGGGGAGAGAGAGAAAGAGGATGGGGAGAGAGAGAGAAAGAGGATGGGGAGAGAGAGAAAGAGGATGGGGAGAGAGAGAAAGAGGATGGGGAGAGAGAGAAAGAGGATGGGGAGAGAGAGAAAGAGGTTGGAGAGAGAGAGAAAGAGGATGGAGAGAGAGAGAAAGAGGATGGGGAGAGAGAGAAAGAGGATGGGGAGAGAGAGATAGAGGATGGGGAGAGAGAGAAAGAGGATGGGGAGAGAGAGAAAGAGGATGGAGAGAGAGAGAAAGAGGATGGAGAGAGAGAGAAAGAGGATGGAGAGAGAGAGAAAGAGGATGGGGAGAGAGAGAAAGAGGATGGGGAGAGAGAGAAAGAGGATGGGGAGAGAGAGAAAGAGGATGGGGAGAGAGAGATAGAGGATGGGGAGAGAGAGAAAGAGGATGGGGAGAGAGAGAAAGAGGATGGAGAGAGAGAAAGAGGATGGAGAGAGAGAAAGAGGATGGAGAGAGAGAAAGAGGATGGAGAGAGAGAGAAAGAGGATGGAGAGAGAGAGCTAGAGGATGGGGAGAGAGAGAAAGAGGATGGGGAGAGAGAGAAAGAGGATGGGGAGAGAGAGAAAGAGGATGGGGAGAGAGAGAAAGAGGATGGGGAGAGAGAGAAAGAGGATGGAGAGAGAGAGAAAGAGGATGGAGAGAGAGAGAAAGAGGATGGAGAGAGAGAGAAAGAGGATGGAGAGAGAGAAAGAGGATGGAGAGAGAGAAAGAGGATGGGGAGAGAGAGAAAGAGGATGGGGAGAGAGAGAAAGAGGATGGGGAGAGAGAGAAAGAGGATGGGGAGAGAGAGAAAGAGGATGGGGAGAGAGAGATAGAGGATGGGGAGAGAGAGAAAGAGGATGGGGAGAGAGAGAAAGAGGATGGAGAGAGAGAAAGAGGATGGAGAGAGAGAAAGAGGATGGAGAGAGAGAAAGAGGATGGAGAGAGAGAGAAAGAGGATGGAGAGAGAGAGCTAGAGGATGGGGAGAGAGAGAAAGAGGATGGGGAGAGAGAGAAAGAGGATGGGGAGAGAGAGAAAGAGGATGGGGAGAGAGAGAAAGAGGATGGGGAGAGAGAGAAAGAGGATGGAGAGAGAGAAAGAGGATGGAGAGAGAGAAAGAGGATGGGGAGAGAGAGCTAGAGGATGGAGAGAGAGAGAAAGAGGATGGGGAGAGAGAGAAAGAGGATGGGGAGAGAGAGAAAGAGGATGGAGAGAGAGAGAAAGAGGATGGAGAGAGAGAAAGAGGATGGAGAGAGAGAAAGAGGATGGAGAGAGAGAAAGAGGATGGGGAGAGAGAGCTAGAGGATGGGGAGAGAGAGAAAGAGGATGGGGAGAGAGAGAAAGAGGATGGGGAGAGAGAGAAAGAGGATGGGGAGAGAGAGAAAGAGGATGGGGAGAGAGAAAGAGGATGGGGAGAGAGAAAGAGGATGGGGAGAGAGAGAGAGAGATAGAGGATGGGGAGAGAGAGAGAGAGAGATAGAGGATGTAGAGAGAGAGAGAGATAGAGGATGGGGAGAGAGAGAGAGATAGAGGATGGGGAGAGAGAGAGAGATAGAGGATGGGGAGAGAGAGAGAGATAGAGGATGGGGAGAGAGAAAGAGATAGAGGATGGGGAGAGAGAGAGATAGAGGATGGGGAGAGAGAGAGAGATAGAGGATGGGGAGAGAGAGAGAGATAGAGGATGGGGAGAGAGAGAGAGATAGAGGGAGATAGAGGATGGGGAGAGAGAGAGAGATAGAGGGAGATAGAGGATGGGGAGAGAGAGAGAGATAGAGGATGGGGAGAGAGAGAGAAATAGAGGATGGAGAGAGAGAGAGAGATAGAGGATGGGGAGAGAGAGAGAGATAGAGGATGGGGAGAGAGAGAGAGATAGAGGATGGAGAGAGAGAGAAAGAGAGAGAGACAAAGAGAGAAAGAGAGAGAGACAAAGAGAGAAAGAGAGAGACAAAGAGAGAGCGACACACAGAGAGACAAAGAGAGAAAGAGAGAGAGACAAAGAGAGAAAGAGAGAGAGAGAGAGAGATGGTGAAAATAAAAAAATGCATTACATGAAGAGAACAAAAAATATATAAAAATGGAGTAGCAAACAAGAAATAATCAACAAAAAACAGCATTCCAAATATCAAATTGTATGCGATTATCAAAAGATAAAGGAGCGACTGACTAAAAACAAGAAGAGGAGAGATAAACAAGGAAATTAGCATAGTGTGGGTGCCCCGAAAACAATAACAAGCGCGTGTGCCCGAGAGAAAGCTAGTGCGTGAACCCATAACTAAACCGCTGTAGAAAGACACCCTGAAAACTCTTCTTAATATTAATATGAGGAAACTGTTTTCTCTCTATAGAGATGCAGATGTACGGAAATAATAACATGAAAATCGAAATACCCGCAATCCAGACTCCATGCTCTCATTCAGTGTCTCACACCGCAAAAACTGCCCACAGACATATTCGCCAAATACACCCACACGCCCACAATCCCGCACACGTACACCCGTAACATCCCCACCCACACACATACAAACGTCCGCGGAGAAAAAGGCCCTGAATATTCACACACATCCTTCCCCAGACCAACAAGTGGTCTGAGGTGGGCGGTCAGTGTGGGTTAAGCTTCGGGTACTTCTTTCAAGTTAGTCTTACCTTAGAGCTTTTAATACGGAGCTTTCTGAGGAAAGAGACTGAAGCTCTCAACACCAGAATCAAAACGGAACTGTGGATTTAATCCTCGCTGTGTCAAGTGATGATGCACTGATGCTGTGGCTATGGTCCAGTCTGCCACACTCACTAGCACAGCACTCAGGAAGAGAGTGGCGAAGCTCCTCCCCGAACCACAGCCAGATGCAGACTGCCATACCACTACCCACCGTTGCCAACCTGCTGCGCCCTCGCATGCCTCCTGTAAAGCGCCGAGTACGCTAGCTTTTACGAAAGCTTCTGCTAGATTATGTATATGTCTTCTTTCTAGGCTGATGTTTATGAAACGGAGATTATTCTAGTTGTATAATAATCAATTGTTTCCTTCTCTAATTTCACAACGCTTCATACATCCTAGGCACATCGGGTAAAATTATTTACTAGCTACTATTGTTGTAACAAGGGTCTGTGATTTATTATGGTATAAATTTACAAAGAACTTAACCAAGAGAAATTATATTTGTTTCTATCACAAGGTTCTTAAGTACGTGATTGACAAGAAAAAAATAGAGTAACATGAAAAGTATATATCAATTAAAGAAAAATATATGCAAAGATATGAAAAGACATGAACTTATTTTTTTAGATATTAAAAAATTGAATGAATAACTCTATGTCATCCAGATATCCAGATTCTCCTTTTTGGTATACTGATTCAAATTCATATAGTTATCTAAGGTGACCCTAATAAGGACACGATATAATAATTTTCAGATAATGTTAATGATAATAGAACCAATAATACTAACAATGATGATGATCATGGTAATAATAATAATAATAATAATAATAATAATAATAATAATAATAATAATAATAATAATAATGGATCTGCGTTGGTAACGTTGCAGCAGAAAATCAGGGAGGGAATTGAGCCTCTCCTCACTGTGTCTCTGGTAGAGGAAGAATGCGACAGCTGGGTATTAACTGAATAATTTATGTCAACGAGATGCATAAACCGCCACGAAAATCGAACAAAACGCCAAGATAACCGTAGACAAAAGCGAAGAAAAGGCAGCTGAATCGAAGTGTGCGCATACATTCATCGGCTCCCGTGCCCTGCGAGACCCCGATAATTTAAACAAACACACCATCTCCGACAAATAGCTCTTAAGTTCTCATTAATCAAGCGATTTCTCTTCAACACATTACCAAACGCATTCTCTCGAGCAATCCTCCAGCCATGAGTCATTAAAGAGGGGCGAAAAACGGAAACAAAGATTGCTGTGTGTAGGATAGGGTGGAGACAGATAGAAGGCAACCGCGCGGCCAGAGGTACGATAATACCGCTGTACGGATGTAGGACCCTTCTTCGATATAATTTAAATCACCAGTTGTTTGCAATTGGGACTTCTTTCTTCGGCCTTGGATCTGATCTTATGTAAAAATAATCCTTTTCTCTTGGAGAGAAGAGTAAGATAGTTTCTGATTCAAGTTCTTGAACACGGAAATCACTATGAAGAATACTGTCTGAATTTCCTTGTACTCCCCATATCTTGAATGGCTATTGTTCCTAATATTCATTTGTTGTTCGTTCTTCCCAAGAAGTTTTTAGAAAAGGAATAATAATAACTTCCAGTACTTCATTTCCGAGCTAAATCCGGTATGTGTACTTGGACCCTCTGTGAATGCTGTCTCATTTGTTGTGGCAGTTCTCATACATGTGTACTTACGAACTGGTGTAAATTAGGTCGTTTACGTATATATTATACTGTACTCGGAATCATCTATGGTATTGGTAATAACGATGATAATGGTAGTAATGATAACGAAAATTATAAACCCCGTAATTATTATCATTATAGTCATAGCGATGATTTATCATAAACAGTGATATTGATAGCAAAACAATAGCAAATAATTGTGATGTAAATACTCACGATGACATTAATTTTATCAACAACAAAGATGGGTAAAACAATGATGATAACAATTACCATTAATTAGTAACATGATTATAATCATTGCTATTATTATTATTAATACTGATATCACAAACTTTTCATTATAACTACCTTAATGCTGGCAGTAGTTAGGTCATAATAATGTTTGCTGTAGCTATTTTATATTCGTAAGCAATAAAATGTACTATGTTAAAGGTAGTATTACGATGATAATGGTCAGAATTATGGGGACAATAATGACAATACCATTCTTAATAATATAATACCATACGTTCTTATTACTAAAAGCATTATAGTACTATCAATGTTTTTTTTTCTTGATACTGACAATAATCACGGCAATGATAGTAATGATAATAAACATGGTAATATTGATGATGACAAAAATAATACGACTGATAGGGATAGTAGTAACAATAAACATATTAATGATATACTTCATTGAATTCTTTGGCAGCATGTCTTATTTTGTTTCATCGTCATACAATATTTCGTTGTTATTAGTGGCTTTTTTTCAAACCAGTAAATGTGTCGAAAGAAAAGAGAAATAGATGCTCGAAAACTCGCTGGTCCCGAATTAATGTGTTATACATTATGGCATACCGTATATACACAATTTATAATAGTGGCTGTTGAATTTGTGCATGGTTTTTGTAGGAACATAAGTATATAAGCTTTTTATTTAACCTAGAGAAATGTGTGATTACTTATTTTCAAAGAAAAACAAGAATATCTGGCCTCCTACTAATAACATATCTCAGCCATCATTACCTTAGAAGTTTAACATTTCATCACAAAGAAATAACTACAAATATCTTTTTTTCTGTTACTGTAATTGTCTCTTGTAGGCCTATAGCTTATCACCAAATTTTAGTTTCTAATATGAGAATTTAGTGACCCCTACCCAAGCCTGTATGGGCTCTTAAGCATTGGCGCAAAGAGGAGGACGGTGAAGATGGAACACCCATCCCCCAAATACCCCTTCCTTTGGGAAATTTCCGAAACGGTAAATAAGGGAAGAAAAAATGCCCACTCGACAAGGTAGAGCCATGCACCACCCAATAAAAGTAGAGGATATAAACTCTTCCTGGGATGGATCAGTCAGGAAATTTCTCACTTTATTCTACAAAAAAATCGAAGATATTTAGCCACCTTGCCTGGAAATTAGGCCTGTAGGCATCTCCCTTTTCCAAAAAAAAAAAAAAAATAATAATAATCATTAACCCCTCTTCCAAAACAGAATTTGATTGGGGGCCTCTCACCCCCTCAGTGCAGTTGATACTATCGTGTATTGTTACCATTACCCTAATCACATACAAATAATAATAATAATAATAATGATAATAACAGTGATAATGATTATGATACTACTAATAATGATAATAATAATAATGGTAATAATAATAATAATAATAATAATAATAATACTGATATCAATAAAAAAAATAATAGCACCAATAATGATGAAAAATAATTGCCAACTACGAGGACCTCATAAGGCATTTAATAAACTTATACTTCGGGCTCGCTGATACGTTTGAGTGTTTGAAACATCATGTTCTACAGTTGTTTGATGGAAACTATAAAACTGAATGGTGTTCATATAATTAAACGTCTGAACTAAAGTAACTATGAATTTTCCTGTGAATCATATTATGCACCGCAATCTTTCAGTCACTGAATATATATTTTGCAGGGACACACGCTTGCCACATGGGAGAACAAGATAACGCATTCTTACACTTAAAACACATGTCAGCGCACCCACCATAGCCTATCATATAATCATAGTCTATCAAAAGATCATTGACATGATTACGTCGTTTCACTTAGACACTAAAGTTCCCCGGACTGCCAAGACATGCGGGCAAACGCAGACGTCGCGCAGTGCTCTAGATGCGAAGATGTCATACATATATATGTATACATTCTAACACTTGCCTTAGGACACCTTAAGACACTTTCAGAATCTTCAATATATGTAGTGGCTTTCCGTGGACAAATGCAGGTAGTTGCAAGGGAAGAAAGAGAATAAGAAACATACATAGTTAGGTGGATACGTAGATGATTAATTAGAGAGATAAACATACAGACAGACAGATAGATAGAGAGAGAGAGAGAGAGAGCAGAGATGGATAGATAGAGAGAGAGAGAATGCTGACGTCATATTTTGGCGAGAGCAACTAGACACTCAGAAGGGCTTGCACGCGAGATGATATCTTCTAGACATACTCAGGCAATCACACGGAGTCTTTTAGAAGCGTGATTGCTCAAGTGATCCTTCCCACGCAAACACATACAATAATACCTTCAAACTTCAGTGCTAATATTAACTGGGCTACATGCTTTTGATGCTAGATTTGGTGTTTTCCGCAGTATCAGCTGATTTTTTTTTTTTTTTTTTTTAACATATTTCACTTAATGATTAAGTCAGAAAACAAAATAATAGTAATTCAAAGTATATAAGTTTTCGATCGATAAGAAACACAGCAGATGGGACACTAATGCGAATCTCCAGAACAATGAACGCTACAGAACATGGCAGCCAGAATATCAGGTATAACAAAAATCCCTGAATACCAAAAATGCCAGAGAGCAGGATTCGGGGATACTCCCAGACCCTGCAAGGGATTGGGAGTGCCGCAGGACGTGTCATGAGATATATAGGAGTGGCCAATGATGTGCTCTCGCCGTTGCTAGGACTGCATACTTAATCTCGTTCTCCTGATGTTAGTACTAACGGTTGACGAGTTAGCAAGTTTCTTCTGGAGGCATAGATGTGGTAAAAATGATTAGACTGTTAATGTACAGACACAAGCACAAACACACGCACATGTGCATACACATACAAACACATGCACATATACACTTATCTATCTATCTATTTATGTGTGTGTGTGTGTGTGTGTGTGTGTGTGTGTGTGTGTGTGTGTTTGTATGTGTATGTGCATGTACATGAGTTTGTGTTTGTGTCTGTATGTTAAGTCTAATCACACGCACACACACACACACACACAGACACATATATATGTGTGTGTGTGTGTGTGCATGTACATATACATGTATATGTATATGTATATATATGTATATATATATATATATATGTATATATATATGTGTGTGTGTGTGTGTGTGTGTGTATGTGTGTGTGTATGTGTGTGTGTGTGTGCATGTACATATACATGTGTATGTATATATATATATATATACATATATATATATATATATGTATATATATGTGTGTGTGTGTATGTGTATACGTATATATATGTGTATATATACATATATTAACAGTCTAATCACACACACACACACACACACTCACACACACACACACACACACACACACACACACACTCACACACACACACACACACAGACACACACACACACACACACACACACACACACACACACACACTCACACTCACACTCACCCCCCCCCCCCCACACACACACTTACACACACACACACCATTAGGGTCCAGTGCTCTAACCATCGCAACAGTCATCTTTCTCTCTCTCTCTCTCTCTCTCTCTCTCTCTCTCTCTCTCTCTCTCTCTCCTCTCTCTCTCTCTCTCTCTCTCTCTCTCTCTATATATATATATATATATATATGTATATATATACATATATACATACATCTAAATATACATATATACATAATACATACATACATACATACATATACATATATACATAATGCATACATACATACATACATATACATATATACACACATATACATACAAATGTATAAATATAATGTGTATGTATATGCATATATATACACATACATACATGCATACATAAATATATATATGCATGTATGTGTATACATATATACATATATGCATATGTACACACACACACACACACACACACGCATATATATATATATATATATATATATATATATATATATATACCCACACACACACACACACACACACACACACACACACACACACACACACACATATATATATCACACATACACATGCGCCAATACTTCTATACATAGTGGTCCACTCTATGCACACACAAAGACACATACCCACAAAGCGCAAGGAAACAAAAGCTAGAGAATCCCAACTTCCCTCTTCTTTCGGGCGTACAGTAGTAACCTCAGACTCGGCCACACCCTTTCGCTCAGAACCTAACAATTTAATCTTTAATGCTCGAGAAGTGTTAAGACCTCTCTCACCCTGACGATGCCACGCCTTCAGGCTGCTTCATTCGTTCAGGTTTCTGGGATATGCTCACCCTTCACCCTAATTACTCCCTTAATAATCATTCTCATCACTCATTTTCTAGGGAAATAATCACTATTTTTGTTTCATGCGCATTTCATGGTCTCATTTTTGTTACAGTGATCCTCTTTATTTATCCAAATTAACTTCAGTCATCTGAACACTATAATTGCCTTATATTTTTATTGTTAAACTTCATTCTTTTAACTCGTATAAAGTCAGAAACTAATTTTGTCTTAACTTACTTTATCACTCGCCAATTTTCATTTAATCGCTCACAGGCAGAACTTCTCATTTCTCTTCATTATAATTACTGTTGAATAATCAAAGAAAAGAGCTCCTTGAACCATATGGTTTCCATTTAACATGTCATTTTTGTTAGTGTGTATTGTCGTATCGGGAGACATTTGTGTGTGATTTGTATGTTACCTAATTGTGAAAAAGTCTGTATCTGAAGACTGTGTGTGTTGCTTTATTGTGAAATGTTTATATGTATTGACTTATTGTGAAACGTTTACTGTATATATAATCTTTATGCAGTGCCTTATTGGAAAACATTTGTTTTCCTTCGACAGTAGCTACAGTAGTAAGTCGAAGAGGGAGATGTGTTTAAATCTGTTTTGAGTAGTATAAAGGAAACCAAGGGGGGTGGACGTCTCAGGCTGAAAAATGAATATATCTCACTACTCCACGTGGTATATGCACGCCCAAATAATTACTTGTGCTAAAATATCAAGTCACCCTGCTCCTTAATTCACGCTATTTTGACCTATTTAGGTCGCGCTTGAACACGTGACGATGCCCTTTACTTTAAG
>NC_061819.1:18688019-18713019 GCF_019202785.1 Penaeus chinensis | reverse complement strand
ACTACCTTAGTTTCCTTACGGATATTTTCTATTTGCTTAGACAATAAAAAATTGAGCTCATGAAACTTGATATATTGTTCTAATATCTTAGTGTTCATTAGTATAGAAGTATATCTATTTTGTAAGTAAAATGTAACAGACATATCTATTATTTTGTCATGCTCAAAGTAATACTTGAATTATCATTAAGTATGTGTTTTTCTTGCTGTAGGATAATATACATCAACAGTTGATATTACACATAGTGTTCATAGAGAAGTATTACTTACAGTGAAACTGATTTCTAAAACTTTATATAGTAGATAACATTTACTGAAGCTGTATATACTAGATTGATTTGTGAATGCTGTGCCAGTTCATCTTGTTAATTTATTTTCTCCATGAACTTTAGTGAAGATATATAATGGTTCACGTCTTTACTTTTAATTTCATTCATCTTGTATGTAGTCCTTTTTAGGATTTTAACCCAATGCTGATAGGAATGACGTGTACGTACAGTGCCATGACCATTGTGAGTTACTTGTTTAATTGTTTTAACACATAGATGGCTACACTTGTACTAAGTCACCAATGAGCCAATTACGAGTACTGCCTGTCTTGCCTGTTTAACCTTTTCTCTGATTTACAAAAATATTTTACGTTATCTTCTTTTGATGTTACTAATGTTTATAACATTATAGTAATTATAATGTTTATAATAAATATAACACCATCGTTATTCATAGCAATAGTAAAATACATTTTTCCTGCCAATTCAAATCAGGTAAGGTCACAAGGTCTACTAATTGACTCCTTTGTGGCTAAGCACTAGCAGAGCTGTCTATGTGCAGACACATATCACAAAAAATATAAAACATGAGCACAGCATTTTCCCCATTTTTTATTAATTTTCCCTGGTGGCATTGGGTTAAACAATCATATTTATTTATGGGATATCCACAATCTACAAGAGGAAAAAGAAAATAATCAATATTTTTTTTTTTTTTGCAGGAGCACTCCTGACATGCTTTAAGGCAGGAATACAAGTTGAGTGGGGCAAGGACACCAGCCTGACACTTACAGAAAATGTCAGCATCTCATCATCACATGGCATCTCTCGCCATGTGGCACGTGTCAACCCATCCCTCAACTTGTACCCATCTCACATTCTGCATCGTACAGAGGTAACGGATAAGTACACACTTATTATGTTAATATTATTATTATTAACTGTTTTCTTATTATGATTTTGTCTTGGTAACTTTAATGATGCTATTGGATGCAATACCTGGATCTTAATTGTTAATATCTTCTACATTTTATCTTTTACACCAATAAAATGTGTACCCCTGCAGGTAGATCACTGGCTGTCAACTGCTTCGGGCCCCCTTTCATGTGGGGGTGACATCAGCTCCACATTAAGCCAGATGGACAAAGCCCTGGCACCTGCATCTGTGCTCGTTGGAAAGCAAGTCACTGTGGCTGACCTTGAAGTCTTCGCTGCTCTCTATAGTAAGATGTATTCTGTTTGGGTAATTTACATTAGATATTTAAAATATATGTCATGCTTTACAATGAGTGTTGTAGAAGAATAATGTCATGTAGATATCAGTAAGTCTTCAGGGTTAATGTTCATTACTATGTATTTCTTTACAGAAAATGCAACCTGGAGATCACTTGTCAGCAATAATAAAGCACCAACACATGTGCTTCGTTGGTACAACTCAACAGAAACTCAGGTAGAGAACAACTTCATATTATTTTATATTTCATGGTTCTGTATCTCTTGTTACTTCCATTTTTAATATAAGATACCATGAAATTAGATTTAGCTAATGTGTCAGCTAAGCATTTAGTTAACATATCTTAAAAAAGTTCAGTAAGATTTCCATCTGAATAATTCTTTACTTCTAGTGAGATGAATTTTATTCTTAACAAATTTTATGTAGAAATGAATATATATGTATTTTTTCTAGGGAAATTAAAGCATATCTTTACAAAAACTCTCACTCAAGTTTCTTATGTGTCTCCTGGATAATTTGCATCCCTGATAATTTTTTTTTTTTTTTTTTCAAATGTTAGTAATCATAGTCATCTATACAGGTGTCATACTAGTAATTATTAATTTATACTCAAAACTTAATACTGGACAAGGTATTAGTGCATTGTTTGTCAGACCTTTGCAGTTATTACTGTATATCCAAAATTAATAGATCTAGACAGTTGGTATTTAAAGCACCTACATTAATTTATTAAACTCCTGATAAAGTGCAACAACCTTTGACCCCCAGGTTTCTGAGTGCATCTCATCACTACCAGAAGAGGTTAGGAATGCCCTCATTCCAGTGGCCAAGGCACTACCCACTTCCTCACCTGTTAAGAAGCCTGAAGAAGGGGGAAAGTTTGTAGATCTTCCAGGTGCTAAGATGGGTGAAGTTGTGGTGCGATTTCCTCCTGAAGCAAGTGGCTTTTTGCACATTGGACATGCTAAAGCTGCTCTTCTCAACCAGTACTATCAGTTGGCATTTAAGGTTTGTGTTTTGTGATTTCTTTTTTGAGAAAGTGCTGATTGTTTTGCTTGAATATGAGAACTGTTTATAGAGCAAGATTAAAAATTTAGCACATTTACAAAATTGATGACACCATGATATACCTTCTCAAGATAAAAAGGATGGAAGTTTATATTACCTTTTTTTCTTTTTTTTTTTTTTTTTGAAAGAAAGTAAATTAACAAAATTTATTTGTGTATATTGATAAGTGTGAACATCTAAGTGATTCATTTGTTAATTTTTTTCATTATTATTTTTTATTTCAGGGAAAACTGGTCATGAGATTTGATGACACAAACCCTGCGAAGGAGAAAGAGCACTATGAAAAGGTTATTCTTGAGGATGTTGATCTGCTAGAGATCAAACCTGACATATTTTCTCATACTTCAGATCATTTTGATTTGCTTATTCAGCTGTGTGAGAAACTGCTGAGAGAAGGCCATGCTTATTGTGATGATACTGATGCTGAAACCATGAAGAAGGAACGTGAAGAGAGAAAGGAAAGCAAGAATTACAACAATTCTGTTGAGAAAAATCTCAGCATGTGGGAGGAAATGAAGAAGGGCACAGAGTATGGACAGACATGCTGTGTTCGCGCAAGGATTGACATGAAGAGCAACAATGGATGTATGCGTGACCCCACAATCTACCGCTGCAAGAATGAGACTCACCCAAAGACAGGTGATAAGTATAAGGTATACCCAACATATGATTTTGCTTGCCCAGTTGTGGATAGTGTTGAAGGTGTCACACATGCTCTGAGGACAACAGAATACCATGATCGTGATGACCAGTACTTCTGGTTCATTAAAAAGTTGGGATTAAGACCACTGCACATCTACGAATATTCGCGCCTAAACATGAACAACACTGTTCTGTCCAAGCGTAAACTTACATGGTTTGTGGATGAAGGATATGTTGATGGCTGGGATGATCCAAGGTTCCCAACTGTGAGGGGTATTTTAAGAAGAGGCATGACAGTCCAGGGTCTGAAAGATTTTATAATTGCACAGGGATCATCCCGATCAGTGGTCAATATGGAATGGGACAAAATATGGGCATTCAACAAAAAAGTTATTGATCGTATTGCCCCTCGCTATACAGCACTACAAGGAGATCTTGTTCCAATAAATATTGCAGGAGTTAAAGAGGAGTCTACTGTGGCCCAAAAGCACCCCAAGGATCCATCCATTGGCAGCAAAACTGTGTGGCGTGGACCACGTGTTCTTGTTGAAGCTGTTGATGTTGCAGACCTCAAGGAAGGGGAGAATGCTACTTTCATCAACTGGGGCAATATCACTATCAAAAAGATTCATAATGTTAATGGCAAAATAGAGTCTGTAGATGCTGTGGCTGACCTAAGTAATGAAGATTTCAGGAAGACCTTAAAACTGACTTGGTTAGCTGACACAGATAAGACCACCTTTACTCCTGTTGTCTGTGTGTACTTCGATCATCTTGTGAGCAAGAGTGTATTGGGGAAGGATGAAAACTTTAAGGACTTCATTGGCCAGAACACACGTGCTGAGGTCAAGATGATTGGAGATGATGAGTTGAAGAATCTTAAAGTTGGAGAGATCATCCAGCTGCAGAGGAAAGGCTTCTTCCGTGTAGATGAGTCATACAAACCAGCCAGTCTCAGTAGCTGCCAGGAGAAACCTGTTGTCCTGTTCTCCATTCCTGATGGCCATTCCAAGGATATGGCAACTGCATCCTCTGTTAAGAAACTGGCTAAAATGAGTGACAAGGAAAAGAGCAAGAGTGCACAAGGCAAGAAGGCAGAGAAGAGTCCACAGGAGGAGGTCAAACCAGTAGTTGGGACAGCTAGTATTAGTGGAGGAGCAGACCTGCTCAATAAGATTAAAGAGCAAGGTGATAAGATAAGACAGATGAAGAGCAACAAAGCAGACAAGAATGTTGTTATGGCAGAAGTAGAAGTTTTGAAGAAATTGAAAAAAGAGTTTCATGATGTAACTGGCATTGAATGGAAACCTGATGTAGTACTTCCATCTTCTGCTCCAGAAAGTTCTGGACCTGTTGGTGGACAGTCTGCCCAAGCAGTCCATGCACAGATCAAAGAACAGGGTGACAAAGTTCGTGAAATGAAGACAAACAAAGCTGATAAAGAATCTATCAAGCAAGCAGTTGATGTGTTGTTGGAACTAAAGAAACAATTCAAGATGGTAACTAATGTCGACTGGAAACCTGACATTGACATATCTCAATTTGCAACCAAAGCTGCTTCAGCTCCTGCTCCAGCTCCAGCTCCAGCTCCAGCTCCAATTACTGGTGGTGGAAAGCAAGCTCTAGAACTTCACAATAAGATTAAGACTCAGGGTGAGAAGGTCAGGACTCTGAAAGCTAGTAAAGCTGATAAAGATGCCATTAAAGCTGAAGTTGATGTTCTTTTAGGCCTGAAGAAAGATTTCAAAAATGCAACCAATATTGACTGGAAGCCTGACATTGATATCTCACAGTTTGCTGGTACAGCAAATGCTGTGCCATCAAGTACAGCTGCAGCTTCAGGAGTAGGAAGTGCTGCTTTGGATCTCCACAACAAAATTAAGACACAAGGGGATAGTGTGAGAGCTTTAAAGGCAAGTAAAGCTGAGAAAGATGTTATAAAGAAAGCAGTAGATGAGCTTTTAGCCTTAAAGAAACAATTTAAAGATTGTGTGAATGTTGAATGGAAACCAGACATCAATATTTCACAGTTTGCTGGTTCACCATCTTCAGATAAAAGCACTTCAGGGAAAGGGGGACAGGTCCTTGAAATCCATAGTCAGATCAAAGCTCAGGGTGACAGAGTTCGAGAGTTGAAGGCGAGCAAGGCAGATAAGGACAAGATTAAGGGTGGAGTTGATGTACTTTTGTCACTTAAAGCACAGTTTAAAGAGGCAAGTGGACTGGATTGGAAACCTGAAATAGACTTATCTCAGTTTGCTGAAGCAGCATCAGCCCTAGGTGCTGGAGCCACAATGGCTACTCCTGCTGGTGCTAAGGTTGCAGCTACACCAAGTGAAGGTAGAAAATCAAAGGAAAAGTCACCAACTAAGACTGCCAAGGCAGCTGCAAAGCAAGATGATAGTACTACGAAGAAACAGACTAGGTTAGGCCTAGAAGCTAAGAAGGAAGAAAATCTTTCTGATTGGTACTCACAGGTCATCACAAAGTCAGAGATGATTGAATACTACAATGTCTCAGGATGTTACATTTTGAGGCCTTGGTCATATGCCATTTGGGACTTCATTAAAGATTTCTTTGACAAAAAGATCAAGGACTTGGGTGTGGAGAATTCATATTTCCCTATCTTTGTGTCTCGTGATGCCTTAGAAAAGGAGAAGACCCATATTGCAGATTTCTCACCTGAGGTAGCTTGGGTAACAAGGTCAGGATCAAGTGATATGGCAGAACCTGTTGCCATACGTCCCACTTCTGAGACTGTCATGTATCCAGCTTTTGCTAAGTGGATCCAGTCTCACCGTGATCTACCAATGCGTCTCAATCAGTGGAATAATGTTGTACGCTGGGAGTTCAAACAACCCACACCTTTCTTAAGGACTCGTGAGTTCCTGTGGCAGGAGGGACACTCTGCCTTTGTGTCTAAACCTGAAGCTGAGGAGGAGGTTTACCAGATTCTAGATTTCTATACCCAGGTCTATGAAGAATTGTTGGCTGTACCTGTTGTGAGAGGCAAGAAGACAGAGAAAGAGAAATTTGCTGGAGGTGACTTTACCACAACCACAGAGGCTTTTATTTCTGCAAGTGGTAGAGCAATTCAAGGAGCTACATCTCATCATTTGGGACAAAACTTCTCTAAAATGTTTGAGATAGTGTTTGAAGATCCTGAGACAAAGCAGAAAAAATATGTTTACCAAAACAGTTGGGGTCTTACAACTCGTACTATTGGTGTAATGGTAATGGTTCATGGTGACAATAAAGGATTGGTGCTACCCCCAAGAGTTGCCACTGTTCAGGCAGTTATCATGCCTGTTGGAATCACAGCCAAATCCACAGAAGAAGATAAGACCAACTTGATTGCAGCTTGTCAAAAACTGGTGGAAGACCTGAAGACTTGTGGAGTTCGAGCACGCTGTGACATGCGGGACAACGTGACTCCAGCATGGAAGTTCAACCACTGGGAGTTGAAAGGTGTTCCTCTGAGACTGGAACTTGGCCCTCGAGAAGTAGCAGCAGGCGAGGTTTTTGCAGTGCGTCGTGACACGGGGGAGAAGAAGGCTGTGAGCCGTGGGACTGCAGGGAAGGAAATCAATGCACTACTCGACAATATCCAGTCAAGCCTCTTTAACCGAGCAAAGGCAGATCTTGATTCCCATAAGATTCAGGTAACCTCGTGGAATGATTTCACTGGCAATCTGGACAAGGGTAATATCTTACTTGCACCCTTCTGTGGCCGTGAAGAATGTGAAGATGCCATCAAGAAGGATTCTGCTCGAGAGGAAGCAGTTGAGCCAGGAGCACCAGCAATGGGTGCAAAGGGGCTCTGCATTCCTTTCGAACAGCCGGGAGATGTGAGTGGCCTCTCGTGCATCTACCCCTCTTGCAAGGAAAAGCCACAGGCATATACCCTGTTTGGTCGGTCATATTAAACACTGGCCCATGTTCAAAAGAATTTTTGTCATGTCTTTTCATAAATTCATAACTTAAATATTTTATGTACTGATTCGATATGAAATATATTATAAAGGTGTACCTTGTTGTATTCTTTATTCATATTTTGAGGGAGCTTAGGCTTTGACAACAATGAAGCTCACATGGTATGCAAAAGCGAAGTTACAGAACCATATATGTATAATACTCTTGTTGGAGTGTTTCTTTGCTGGAAAGTGTTTGTATATATTTCTTAAATACCAGTGACTGAGCATGTGTTACTACCAGAGCTATACATGATCAGCCATAAACCACAAAGGTCAGACATTAATATATTTACCATCAAGAGGAAGAAATACAGCTGGTCACTTTGATACATTAGTGATTACCACAAGTAAATATGTACAAAGGTTAAATGCTACACTTGTTATAGAGTGTAGCCAAACCAGGCCTTGTATATTTTTTCTAAACTTAAATATATTGTGTACATGAAGATTTAAAAAGGAACAAAATTGTAAAGATAAATCATTCATTATTTTTATTATTTCTATTTGTGAATAATATCCATCATACCGTATGACAAAAAAATTGTAAGCATTCTTACAGACCTATTATGCATTGTTCAAATACTTACCCAACTCTTGGTAATCCAATTCAGTTTGTTGTCTGATGGATAAAAGGCAAAGCAAACCTAAGCGTATGTAGTGGATATTCTGTTAAAGTCTGCAGGAGACCAGCGTGGTTTATATATTAATTAAACTGATATTAAATGCGATGTTTAAGCAATTTCGATATGAACTAATACAATTTGTGAAAAAAGGCACAAGGCCATAATATTAATTTGCACTTATGTGAAAGGTTTTGCAAGATATTGTAACAGCATAATTAAGCCTTATCACCCCCTCATCCTCTCTTTTGTGAGAAGAATTATCATAATCAGAATCTTTACATGCTAAGATATAAGTATGAGCTAGGTTGCAGGGAAATCCCCAACTTCAGCTGAAGATTAATGATGTAATCATCACAGACCAAAAAGATATACCAATGACTTGGCCAAATCCAAGGCAGAAATCTCTGCCTTGGATACACAAATGGTTCCAAGTCTAAGGAAGGCGTAGGGTCTGCTGCGGTTAGCAGCAAAAAGGCTGAAGCCAGGAATTTACCACCCGGAACCTTGACTTTTGCAGCAGAATTGTAAATCATTCTCGCTGCTGTAAAAATGTCAAAGGACATGGGAAGCCAATCCTTTGTTAGATATAGTGATTCTCGCAGTTCGCTGCAGGCAGTCAAAAGCCTAACTTGACACTCCCGGTATTGAGTGAAGTGATTGGCTATTAGTTCTATAAAGTGCATTAATTTCCTGGTTAGGTCTCTTATGTTGGCATTCGTGGAAATGAGAGTAGACCAAGTAAAGGCCTCTTCCGCTTGGCCTTGTAATGCCATATTTTCCCTTCCACATAGTGACCTTAAACCTTGCCACTAATAAACTGCTATAAATTAAAGATGATTCAATATTAATAAGCTCTGGAGAAACTGAAAATCAGATGGTTTCTGTTTTTGTCAAGGAACTTCCATAAGCATTCAGACATCATCATCCCTTCTAGATACATTGACTCTCCTGTGACTGAATTTGAAAATAGAAAGACTTGCTTTGACTATAATTATGATGGAGGGAATGTACCTCCTTAAGTTTAGTTTGGGCTGCTTCTAGCTTCATTTGGGTATTTCCAATAATAAACTTGCAAGACTAAAAGGACTTATTGAATAATTGGAAGTTATATATTTGACATATTTCAGTTCTGGAGAAATACAGAAAATGACTTTGCTAAGAACTTGTGATTCACCAGTTTTTAACAAAAGGACAGATTCTGTAAGATTTTGCTTTTACATGTAGAAAAACCTCTTTAGTGTTATCAAACTACAATTCAGCACAGATGGTTTCCTTTGATCATGATAATGTTGCATGTTTACTTCATAACTAATTATTGTTCTTCGAGTGCATGGTGTAGTCCTCTAGATTTCCCTGCACCTTTTTTGATTTGGGCACCCCCCAAATTGAGTCTACCTTATTGTGGTGGGGGCTTTGTAGCCCATTGATACAGGGAGCAATGTTGGCTGGAACTTTAGTTCCTGGCCAACAAGCCATCAAGGTCCTTGTAGAAGAGCCAATAAAGAGACTCTCAAGAAGACTGATGACGACTTGCTAATTTAATGTTCTTTGAACACAAACTCGAGTACCAGACTTTTTTGAAAATTTTAGGCCAAGTTTGCATCTTCTGTGATCTTGATGGACTGAAGACCCTGAAAGTGCTGGAAATCTTATGTATATCCAAGCAGTAACCATGGAGGATACCCTGAAGGGATGACATGCCCTCCCCTTGTTGGGCTCGTTGGTGGGATGTGGAACTGTTTGGATGAAACTCAAGGTATTTCATCTTATGGATATTCCTTTTTATTCCCAGGGAGTGGGTTCTCCCCAAGAAATTAAAAGCCCAATGATCATTGAACTGAAAATGAACTAGACTGTCCAAATCCAGACTCCTGAGCCTTACTTTCCATTTAAAATTCATAACTTTGGTAGTCCAAAAGCCAATTGATATAGAAATATCAAGGGAACAAGGCACAGTAGGGATTCCTATATCTCATTAAGTCCAAAATTTCCTAGGTATAGAATTTGTCAAGGATATTGACAATCTGTCAGTCTTTAGAATAAATAAAGACATTGTTAAATGCTGCGGTGGCAACCCAAAAAAGATCCAACAGCTTGAAGATAAAATGTAATTCAAGCAGGAAATACCTAGAAATCTGTCAAACTACTTGAACCAAAGGAAACTGATGGAGTAGAGGTAAAAGTCTCTTCAAATTATTATATGAATTTGGTTAAGGGAGTGGTCTTCAATAAGAAAGAAATGGTAGACCAAGGAGTAACTGAGATAAAATGCATCAGGAAAAAGGTATTATATGGATTATCAGGTATACCACTGCTAATCCTCTCTTTTGATAAAGACAAGCTCCTATATGAGAACTTGATATGTGATGTATGTTATGACCTATGTTCCCTCTCCAAAATGATGCTTCAAATGCTAGAAATATGGTCCTGTTGGAAAATGGTGCAGGTCAGAGATAGATATCTGCATAAAGTGTGGAAACAACAAATTTTAAGAACACACCTGTAGCCAGAATAACATTCATCCTGGAAAGGATAACAAAATCAGCAGTACAGCAGAAAAAATGCTCAAATGTAGAAATTCACTGAACAACAGATCAGCCTCAGTTCTCCCATGCCTCAGAAGGCAGACAGAATTCTTATGACCAAGATCCTACATCATCATTAGCTGAGAAGCAAATACAGACATCACAGCAAAGAAATTCTAAAACCAGGCAGCCCCAAGAACAGAGGAAACCCAGAAGAAATTCTTTGGAGAGACGACAGCCTGAGGGTTATATAAAGGGGACACAGACCGAATAATGGATATAGATTAATCCTTCAGGAGAAAGAAAAATGTCCACCTAATGAACCAGCACAAAATACCCTAAAAAGCACTCAAGAAGCTTCAGCACAGGCTAACCAAAAGACATCAGAATCAGCACAAAATACCTCAATGGCCACCCAAGAAATTTCAGCACTGCCTACTCAAAACATATCAGACATTCCAACTTAAAAAACAGTACTGAAAGTAACTCCAGAAACAAAGGTAGCCTTAACAACTGAAAGACCAACCATCCCAAACATCACTAAGAATATAAATTCCACCACCTCAGATCGATTACCAGGATATCATAACATGACGATCTGCACCTGCAAAACCTGAAACAAAAGCACCTAAGACCTTGGGTCAAACTCCAGGAAGCACAGGGAGAAATACCAGCACTTCGAGAAGGACAACATCCTCTCTCTTTAAATAAGAATGAGATTGTTAATATTCACAAAGCTCAGGAACAATCCCCCCTAAACCTTCAAGAAAACATCGAGATGGACTCCAACTAACAGAAAAATGGACTCACCTTAAATACTCCTCCACTAAATTCAGCAAAGGAATAAGCCCTCCCACTGCAAACCACTTCACAGATGAAGGCAGTGAGAGAATTGACCAGGCAGTATACCACAGCATCAGTATACTTGCCTCAACATGACAGGCAAAACATACAAGAATTCAAAAGAATAACTGAATAACTACCCTCCCCCTACCTGATCTTAGGAAATTTCAGTGGCTGTCACTATCTGTGGGGAGATACAACAAATGACTCAAGAGGTAATGCCCTAGAATTTGTCTTCGTGGAGATAGGTAGCTGTTCTCAACACGGACCAACCTACCCATGTCCACATATAGAATGGAACGCTATCCAACATCAATTTATCCATGAGCTCAGCCAATGTTGAATGAGATTTTACATGGGAAGTAATGAAAGATCTATGCAGAAGTGACCACTTCCCAATAACACTAAAGTAGATGGAATCTTGCATAATGGGATTTCAAGATGTAGAATTGAACATGCAGATTGGAATCTGTATAAAAATTTTGCACATATGCAGATCCCATTAGAAGATTTTATACCTATACAAGATGTTGACCACTTCACAAATAGGATTCACTTGGCAGCAAAATCAGCAATCCTCCGAAGTACAGGTCACTCTCATTGACCCCTAGTACCATGGAGGATAGGAGAATGTCAAGAAGCAGTGAGAGTAAGGAAAGCTTCACTTAGACAATTAAAAAAACTTACAATGATACAACTCATATATTATAAGGAGAAGTTAGCAAAAACAAGATGGGTGTTGAAAGAGTCCAGATGAACATCATTGATGCAATACGTATCATCTATCAATGCATCCATGTCACTATCATTAGTCTGAAACAGAATTTGTTGTATTGCTAGGAAATCCATGCCAATATCATTACAAAACCTGAAGATTGATGACTCACTCATATCTATTAAGGATAATGTTGCCAATATACTTGCTAGATCTATGGCTGAAATCTCCTCTGGGGCCAGTTATTCTAAGAGATTTGCCAGTCTCAAGACAGACCAAGAAAGGAAGCCACCCTCATTGAAAATAATTTGGTGAAGTTGCCAAATAATGCACCATTCTCTAGGAAGGAAATGGAAAATGCTCTTAAACTTTGTCACAAGACTGCCCCATATAATGGTAATATATCATATCAAATGATACTGCACCTTTTAGAATGTTCCATAGAACTACTAAAACTCTTTAAAAGAATATTTCAAGAAGGGAAAATGCCAATTTCATGGAAAGAAGCAATAATACTAAAACCTAAGCCTGGAAAAGACCCAACCAAACCAGAAAACTACAGACCTATCTCTCTATCAAGCTGTATTTGTAAATTCTTGGAGAAGATGGTAAATTTTAGCTTGGTATAGTATCTAGAAAAAGACAAAGTACTCTCACAATTTCAGTTTGGATTTCGAAAGATGAGATTGACAACAAATGTCCTTGTTAGACTGAAAATAGACATAAGGAATACCTTCACAAGGACACCATCTATTGGCAGTTTTCTTTGATTTGGAAAAGGCATATGATACAACATGGAAGAATGGCATAATTGTGAAGCTACACTATTGGTTTAAGGGGAGCCTCCCCATCTTTAAATTTTCTGTTACTTAAGAAATTCTTTCTTGGTTTGAGAGATGGCCTCCTATCTGTACTCTAAATTTTTTGTTACTTAAGAAATTCTTAGAGTACAGATAGGAGGCCATCTCTCAAACTAAGAAAGTTAGAAGGAAGGAGTCCCACAGGGTCCCACAGGAAAGTGTCCTAAGTGTAACTCTCCTGGTACAGCTTTTACAAAGCTGTACCAGGAGATGTCTCATGAAGCCTCTGTGTGGATGACTTTGTATGCATAAACCGCCTACAAACTACAATAAATTAGGTATCACAGTGGACCACATCTCATGGTTTTAATTTCTCCTAAAACAGGACGGTAGCCATGCATTTTCATAAAAGAACCAGCAGCTTCCATCCTCACCTTTTTTTAGGACCAAGCTTGATTACATTTGTCAACAAAGTAAAATTCTTAGGAGTAACATTTGACCCGAGGTTAACATGGCTACCACACAACAAGCAGCTCAAGACAAAGGGTACCAAAGCATTTGGTATTTTACATGTACTGTCTTACCTGTCTTGGGGTGCTGACTGTACAACACTTCTTAGACTTTATTGAGCACTGATAAGAAGTAAGCTGGACTATGGATGTGAAGCTTATGCTTCAGCTTCTCCCAATGTTCTCCAGCTACTAAAGCCTATCCATAATGAAGCACTGAAAATATTACTGGTTTGTTTATCACCAGTATTATCTTTATATGCAGAAAGTGGAGAACCACCCTTAGACTTTCACTGGAACTACATGAATCTTATCTACCATAATAGACTTCAGAGAAACCCTGAATCTCCTACATACAAAGTAGTGTTCGACCCTATGGCACACAGACTTTTGGTGGGAGAAGAAGAAATCTTATAAAGCACCTCAACTTAAATCTAAGTGGGGTCCTACCAGTTGGCAACCCTCAAATCTCACCATGGAGAAATGAAGTAAATGTGAATTTTATAGCAATAGAAAAGAAAAGAAATACTAACATAGTAATAAAGCAGAAGTTTCTAGAACACTACTATAAATATAAAACCTCAACAAAAATATACTCATATGGCTCAGAATCCAAAAATAGAGTAGGATATACTGCAATTAGCAAGCGAGGATAAAGTATGGGTAGTCTCCCTTCAACAGATTGATATTTACTGCAGAATTATATACCATCCTTTTTTGCAGTCAAAATGAGAAGAAACATTGAAAATTGCCAGTTTGTGATATACTCTGATTCTTGCAGTGTATTGCAAGCTGTTGAAAGGTTAAGCTCCTCCCACCCAGTAGTAAAAGAAATCCAGGACTGGCTAACACTGATATCAGTGCGGAAAAAGATAATTCTGTGCTGGGTACCAGCTCATGTTGGCATCACTGGAAATGAACTAGCAGATAAAAAGGCCAAAGCTGCTGCTTCCCTTCCCATTGTCTTTGATTTCCCTCTCCCACACTCAGACCCGAAGCCCCAGATCAGGAGTAGAGATACCAGTGGAAAAGTACATCCTCTAATAAGCTGAGAACTATTAACCAGGGAAAATTCATAAAAAAGGGGGAAAATACTGTGCTCATTTAATTTTTTTTCTTCTGCAAAATGTCTCTGCACAGATGGCTCTGCTAGTGCTTAGCCACAAAAGAATCAATAAGTAGATCTTGTGACCTTCCCTAATTTCACCTTTCCTTGAATTGGCGGGAAAAACATATTTTTTACTAATGCTATGAATATCGATGGTGTTATTTTTATTATAATTATAATTACTATGTTATAAACATTTGTAAATCAAGGAAAAGGGTAAATGAGCAAGACAGGCAGTACTCGTAATCCGCTCAGTGGTGACTTAGTACAAGTGTAGCCATATCTGGTTCCAACATGAACAGAAAAGTAGAAGTAGTGCTAACAAGAATCAGAACAGAGAGCACAAGATTAACACATGAATGGCTAATGTCTGTATTCCCCTGTGCTATATGCCAAAGGTTGCCAGGAACCAATGAACATAGCCCATATTATAGAAAGTTGTAATATCTATGAAGAAGCTCCGAATAGATATTTACAAAGACCATTTATTTTTAAAAATATTTTGAGAGATGATTTTGATTCTGTTCATAATCTATTGAAGTTCCTAATGGAGAGTAATACATTTCATGAAATATAAATAATCATTAAAGTTTTGGTTTTAATAATTTCAGATACAGAAATATAATTGAGTATGCCACTAATGAATGTAGATGTTGATGCAGTAGAAAATTTTCAGTGAATAATAATAATCGGGCTGAATTGAATAATAATAATTGGGCTGGTATTTCTGAGAAATTTGTCCACAGTTCTAGGAAACAAAACTATCTGCAGGCCTTCTGGTAAATAAATTTTGCAGTGGGATGTGTGGAAATTTGTTAGTAATTGATAGGAGCCATCTGGTTTTAAACATCGTTTTATTTTTAGTTAGTCTTTCTTCCTTGTAGGTCTCAGATCTTGTTTTGACTCTGGAAATTGTAACAAACTCATCAATAAAAATGTTAAGCAAGCCCTTTCATTGGAACTCTCTGGTCATGAAGATAGAACCTTTTAATCCTATTTGTCCACAGACTACATCTGCAGGCTCCTGTTTGAAATTCATTTACTTTGGAATTTGTGAAAGGAGATTTTTTGAAAAGTCCGATGTGTGATTGTGATTGCTCAAGTCATATTTTTAGTCCAATCTCATTTCATTCAAATGCAGTGGTCATAATGAGAATCAATTTCTTTCGATTTTGGTCTTGTATTCATGTTACACCCAAGAGGTCTAGATCTTGGTTACAGTCATTTCTGGGGGAAACGAGGTACTTTCAAATAATAATAATTCTGAGGAAATTGATAAATAACCCTGGATAAAAAGATATAAATGAATGAATGGTTAATGGTTAATGGTTAAAAGCAAAATAAATGTGCTAGACATCTAAGGTCATATAGCACTATAGTTAATGTTTGTGAAGGATGGTTGGGTTAGTGATTAGTTGTTAAAGCTGGGTTAAGGAATTGGTGAGTGAATGGGTTAGGGTCGGATGAGGTAATGTAAAGGGATTAGATCAAGTTAAGGATATATATGCGTTTGAGGAAGGAAAACAGGTTGTCAAAGCAGAAAGTGTGAGATTCTGTAAGGATGTCTGATAAGTTGGGATGTCTATGTAGGGAGGACGTGGGCATGACAATAGAATATGTGGGACTGAAAGAGGAACATTCGGAAACCGCGAATATTCCAATGAAGGATAGTTATACTTTCGTTGATTTACAGGCAAAGATTGCAGTGCGTGTTGGAGAATTTGAAGGGGAAGGTGCTAGAGGGTGGGATAAAGAATGAGGTTGGGGAGGTGGTGTTGTATCAGGAGGGGTGACGGGAGGTAGAGGGTCTGGGGAAGAGGGTACTTGTGACATGAGGGTTTCACGTGTGTATCCAGGAGGGAGTGGAAGGGATAGAGGGGATAGTGGGAGGGTTAATATAGGTGGGGCTGGAGTCAGGGGGAATGGGTTTTGTTGGGATGGGGTAGGAGGATTGGGTGTAGGGAGAATATGAGTAGGAGGAGGATGGATATCGGCAGTCACTTTTGAGTGTGGAGGGAGCGGGAGTTGTAGAATTTGAAGGTGGATGAGTATTAGTTTGGGACTCGATTATGTAGTTCTGGATATCTTCAAGAGTTTCTGTAGTGGAGTTGGTTGGGGAGTTTTGTGAGATAAAGGTTTTCTTGTGAGGGGGGGGGAAGAGAAGTCTGGTGTTTGAAAAATAGGGGCAAAGGAAGGTGGAGGTGATTGTGAGGTAGGGGAAGAGGGGGTGGAACGTTTATTCTGTCTGCTGCGGGGAGGGAGAGAGGAAGGTGTTGGGGCTGTAGTAGAGATTGGGGTGTCTGGATTTAGGATGGCAAAGGAATTTGACTTGGGAAGGTAGGAGGTAGAAGAGGGGAAGTTAGATGGAGGGGTGTTGGGTTTAGGAGAGGGTGTAGGAGCTTGGGAGGTAAGGGGATTGGCAGAGTGAGCGACATTACTGGAGTAGGGGGTAAGAGAAAAGCCTCGTCGACGTGCCTCCTGTCTGGCTTCACGTAGAGTGAGTCCAAGTCTGAATCTGAGAGTTGCTACCTCAGACTCAAATTTGTAGGTGGGGCAACCTTTATAAAATACATTATGGGGGCCGCCACAGTTTGCACATGTGCGTGATTGTGCAGAGCAGTTTGATTGAGTATGGCCAGGTTGGGCACATAGCGGGCATCTGGCTGTGGAATGACAGTGTTTGGCTGGGTGTCCTAAACGCCAACAATTTTGGCACTGAGGTTGGTATGGTCGGACAGGTAGGGATTCCCCACCTATGTAAACATTAAAGGGAAGGTCATGTCTACGGAAAGTAATTTTGGCAATGTTGATGGATTTCTTACGATTTCCTCTGGGAGGAATGGAGTAGCATTGTACATATGTTGCATCATAGTCTGTGAGACAAGCGAGTAAGTCCTCTCCACAATCTGACCATTCTTTGTCATAGATTGGGCAATCTGTTGGGGAGATAGAGACAGTTCCGGTGCAAGTATTGAGGGTTGGATGAGGTTCTGTAGGGATGGGATTACCACATAGATCAGTTAGTTTTGTTAATGCTATAGCTTGGTTTTCAGTTGTTACTGTGACGAGACGGGAGTACTCGGGTTGGCTACGGAAAGAGACTTTGCCTACTTGTTTTTGGAGGCATTGTTGGAAGAGGAGGGTGTTTTGAGAGTAGGGAGCTGTGGGAGGGATCACGAAAAATTGGTCCCATTTGGCTGGGCTAAATAGAGTATTTAGGATTCTTGTTGAGGTGGGGGTAGTAGAAGTGCGGGGACGTGTGGAGGAGGGAGTAGTGTTGAGTGGGGTAGTGTTATGGGGAGGTGGGCAATAAGGTTGTAAGGTAGTAATAAGGGAAGATGGTGTGGTTAATGAAGAAGGTTGTGGGAGTAAAGGTGTTGAAGTTGAGCATGTTGGGAGAGTAGAAATGTCTCCTGGGGGTTGGTTGTTGATTAGGGTTGATACTGTACTAGTATGCATTGATGATGGGGGAGTTGTTGCAGTGTTCGGAGCCGTGGTCAAAGGAGAGCTGGGATTGGGGCTATTTGATAAAGGGGCAAGCCTCATTGCCCCTAAGATTGGGGTTATGTCTTCATTATTGACCATGATAAGCCTGGAGTATGTTGGGGAAAAAAATAGTCCACCCCTCAGGGTCCCCTTGAGGGGTAAGGGCCAGGTATGGCAGGGGAATACCGTGCCCATGGTTCCCTCAGGCCGTTCAGGACTGACATAAAGTCAGCATTTCATCCTTTCAGCACGGCTCTCACACCTTAGGAAGTGGATAGTAGAAGGGATTGGTGAAGAATGGTTAATGGTTAATGGTTAAAAGCAAATAAATGTGCTAGACATCTAAGGTCATGTAGCACTATAGTAAATGGTAGTGAAGGGTGGTTGAGTTAGTGATTAGTTGTCAACGCTGGGCAAAGGAATTGACGAGTAAATGGGTTAAGGTCGGGTAAGGTAATGTATAGGGGTTAGAGCCAATGAAGGATGTATATGCATTGGAGGAATGAAAACAGGTTGTCAAAGCAGAAAGTGTGAGAAGCTGTGGGAGGGATCACGAAAAATCGGTCCCATTTGGCTGGGCTAAATAGAGTAGTAGAAGTGCGGGGGCGTGTGGGAGAGGGAGTAGTGTTATGGGGAGGTGGACAATAATGTTGTAAGGTAGTAATAAGGGAGGATGGGGTAGTTGATGAAGAAGGTTGTGGGGGTATAGTTGTTGAAGTTGAGCATGTTGGGAGAGTAGAAATGTCTCCTGGGGTGTTGATTAGGGTGGATATTGTACTAGTAGGCATTGAGGAGGGGGTATTAGTTGTAGTGTTAAGAGCCGTGGTCAAAAGAGATCCTGGGGTCAGGGAATAGGGCGAGTTTGAATTGGTGGAGCTATTTGATGAAGAGGCAAGCCTCATTGCCTTTAATAATGGTATGGTTAATGGTTAAAAGCAAAATATATGTGCTATCTAATAATGGTATAAAATCTTCATTGTTGGCCATGGTAAGCCTGGAGTATGTTAGGGAGAGAAACGGTCCACCCCTCAGGGTCCCTCGAGGGGTAAGGGCTAGACAACTAATGCAGGGGAATACCGTGCCCATGGCTCCCTCAGGCCGTTCAAGACTGGCACAAAGTCAGCCTTTCATCCTTTCAGCACGGCTCTCACACCTTAGGAAGTGGATAGTAGAAGGGGTTGGTGAAGGGACAGAAAGGAAAAAGTAGGAGGGGAAAAAAAAGACCATGCAAAATTTGTTGAGTCGAAGGCTGAGTCCCAAGGTTGAGGAGTTCCCCAGCATTGGGTCCCAGTCTCCGCCTCCTAAGCCCCCCCACGACAACAACGGGCAAGGGATTGGGGGGATAAATGAATGAATAACAGCATATGCTGTTAATGCTTAATGGTCAAAATAAATGTGCTAGACATCAAAGGTCATATAGCACTATGGTTATGTATTGTGGCAAAAAGAGTAAAAATGAGTATTTTTAGGATAAAAAGGGATGAAAATGAGAAGGAAAGACCATGTAAAGTTAGTGGAGGCAAGGGTTGAGGTCCAAGGTAGGGGTGATCTCTGTGTGTGTGTGTGTGTGTGGGGGGGGAGGGGCATTTTCTGGTGGAATTCACCATTGCAGGGGTGGTATCTTGGTTTTAGTTAAGATAAAAACCAAAGCTAGGGACCATTACAGACACAGATGCTGTTATACAATGTGTGCTGTCATCTATAAATCCTTGCATTTACTTTTTTATTAAAGGACAAGAAATAACATGTTTTGTACTGATAATGCAGCGATAATGTGCTTATTAAAGAAATGCTTCAAGGAGTAGTCTGTTTTAGTTGAATATAATTCATATCTTGCATAAATTTAAAAAGTTAAGCATTCCATTAGTTTTCTTTCTTTTAACTTCACATAACAGAAAAGGAATGGTGTAAAGGTATTGGTGATCTGTAAAAACATTACGGGGAATAATGATGCTTTAAAAGAATATCCATTCACTTTCTCCCCATTTTACATTTGTTTTTCCAGTATACAAATTTTGATTATCAAAAGTGTGCTATATTTCAAAACCTATTAAGCATTATCAGTTGCCATACAATTATGAGATCTATTGCAAATAAAAAAGGTCATCCCTGGAAAAGCCATCATATTTTTTTTTCCAATGGAAAAATTCTAGTTTTAAGAACATTTTCTTTATAATTTAAAACTATTGGTATAATTTCCAAAAACAACGAGTTGTGCCAGTCTTATAGGTGAGAATAATAATAATAATAATAATAATAATAATAATAATAATAATAATAATAACAACAATAACAAAAATAAAATAATAATAATAATAATTCAGAACACAAAGAACTAACTTTTAATTATTCTCTCTAAATGAGATTATATCTAAAATATTTAATGGTTAATGACAAAGTACTTAATAGATTATCTACAGAAATTTTTAAATGTTCATCCAATTAAATCTTACAAAAATGTTATACCAATAAATAAGTCTCACTTCAGTTCAGTCTATAATCAAGGTATCCTCTGATTATAGAGATTGCCAGGATACTAACAAGGCAATTAAATAATATAGGTTTCAATGCAAAACATACATCATAATCATTTGTTTAATTACACTTTACAAGCTTGTACTTAAACAACTTGGTTTCCAAACATTTACTCTGGTTCACACAAACTTTAAATAGGATCTCAAACTGTTTGGACATTTTCAAATATCAAAATCTGAAAGTAAAGACACAACCTTGCTTCTGTACAAAAGCACTTGGTTACTGTATAATTAATCATTTAATTAAAGTATCAAGGAAGATGCAAAATATACACTTTTAATATCTTTAAAATAAAACAAGGTACACTACTGTATAAATGCAAATTAAAACATTTAAATTACAACGATAAACATTTTTTTTATATAAGATTCACTATATAAACATGGGAATAATATTTTAGTTCTCTTTATGAGTTTGGCATTGAACACCTTATCTTTCTAAAGATGAGAAGATATCCAAAATAATATAACTGATGAACCTAATTATTTAGAAGTATTGCCACAATAATAACAACTGAAATCCTTTCTGCACTTCTTAATCCATCCAAGCAAATACACCAGCATTGAACATAACCAAACATCTTTGGTTGACAATGAAGAAAAATTTGAATTTCTTAAAAGCATGAGAAAAAGCACTGCTGGGTCTGCTGGACCTTCTTGAAATGCGATGCTAAGATCTGACTGATAAGTGATACCACCCATGGTTTTGTTTTACATTGGGCATACTAACCCATGTACTGTTCAGCAAGGCCATACATCTCTGCATTCCATATGTTGGGAAAATGCAAGCACAAATAATCTGCATACCAATAAAAGCTATCAAGACAGATGAAAATCACATCTGTGAGGAAATTTCAGATAGCTCTACACAAGTAACTATTGTATAACTGATGAATAAGCAAAGCATTTGATTCTAAGCTAATATCAATTACTTTGAAAATATCTCCCTAAACTTTATGCCATATGCTAAGGTTGCTCTGGTGGGAAGTCACCACCACCAGCTTCTGTTGCGTGGCCATTCTGTGGCAATGTGTCGGTTTGCTGAGAATCTTGTAGATCTAGTGAAGGGGTGGCAGAGAGCCTATCCCCTAGAACTCCTTGTATACGCTTGGAAAGGCCACCCATGAGTGGGCGCTTCACATCTGGTCCACTAAGATCTGCGTCATCTAAGTGGCGTTTTCCTCCAACACCCTTCATCTTCAGCATTGTGTTTATGACTCTCAAGTCCTGAAATAAAAATGTAAAATGGATTCATATCAGTTTACAAAGTTTACACACTTATAGCCATCATAACAAATTGTTTGATCTGCCGGGTAAAGCAATACATGTGGTGACGTGCTAGAGCGCGTCAAGCGGGAAGTTCTGCTTCCCGCTTGACTACCACTCCCAGTGGCAAGGCAGTTGCCAGAAATCACTGGAGTCTATGACACCGACAGATAAAGTTCTCTCATGGAAGAAATTACTTTCATTTGATATGCTTAAAAAAGTGACAATGTGAGTAACAAAACTACACTTCTCCCTACCTTGGCTGGACTCCGATTAAAGTAATAGGGAAGAGGTTTTCGAGGTGACATTGCTGTGCTGCCTTGCATAGGACTCAATGAATTGATATATACAGAGTGATTGTTTGAAATTCTACGACGAGGTGAAATTGGAGTGTGACGTACTACTGGCAATGGAGATAGAGGAGGGAGGTCACCCTGAAAGACAAGATATAAAAATTAATAACCGAACATGGTAATATCTTATGAAAGTATTCTACCTGATGCTTCTGATAAAATGGTAAATAGTGGAAAAATATTTATAAAATATAAAATGGCTTTCAGCCATATCCTCAATATTCTCATCCAGTTATAGCCTTAGCTGCATTTTCAATCAAATATCTATCAACCATGCTTATATATCTATTTTTCTATCTACCTATATACAGAATGAATATCATGAGCATAAACATGATAATCCAAGAACATCATGTGTTATTACAAGCTAAACCAGCATTACTGAGAAGTATAATTAAAGCATTCCAAGCAAACTTGCCTCTTGAGCTGCACGGAACTTGAGAGCAAATGCTTTCATCTGCTGAACATAAACTTGATTGTAAAATAGGATGAGATCACCACGTTCTTCAGAATCAAAACTTGCTGAAGTTCCTGTCATCTGGCTGGGTGTGGGTGGTGGAGCATTACCTGTAAGCTGCCCAGAACCTACTGAGAAAAACAGGCAATAGGAAAATAATTTATATCACTAAAAGGATCTGATCATTATCATATCATAAGATACTATCTTTATTCTGCTCTGACTGCTGAATTCTACTTACAAACCAAGTGGATATTGCACACCATTTAAATCTATAGTACACTATACTTTCCGACAAGATGATATTAATTCATGTCCAATTATCTACAAATTTCTAAACTTGACCCACTAACTTACCCTCTGTCTGTGTATTGTTGGCTGAAGGTTTTCTTGATATTAAGACACTACGGTATACATGGGATGCAGCTTGAGGCTGGTTCCTGTAGTGTTTCATAATTTCTTGGAAAATTCTATCATTTCCTGTGACTTTACATGTGATATATATGGCACACATGACCATCTGATCCATGTGACGGTCTCGCATCAACTCTGTGTGATGAATTATGGAGTGCTCAAAGCAGGTCCATATCTTGCGTCTGAGTTCTTTGTCATTTATATCTAATCTATCACACAATTCTCGCAGCCTCATATTTGCTAATGTATAAAACTGGAAAAAAAAGAAAGAAAGAGAATAAAAAAAGGGCTTATAAAATTTATATTACTTTTGTAACATCTTATTATCATTCTAAACAAACTGTATTGAACAATATCAGACAGTAACAGCAACAGCACACCTGAATGCATGCAACACCCATATCTTGTACATATCTCTGCCCTTACCTTCCTACAAAATAGTGCTAAAGAACCATGTCTCTTTGGTTTGTCTTTCTTCTTTTCAGTGTTTGGTGTATCTGCTACTCTCTCCCCAGCCACATCCCCAATAGCATCTGGAGTAATTGCTGTACCTTGATTTGTTGGTACTGTGTATAATGTCACACCATTCTCCTTTACCTAAGAAACAAGGATTCAATTAGCCTTTACAAAACTTGGTAAAAATGCAAGCCACATTCTTCCAGCGAGTAAGGAGGAAAAACGGATATAAAACAAGAAATAAAGGAAAAAGATAAAATGGAAGAAGAAACACTCAAAGTAAAGTAAGAATAAAGGAGTATCAGGATGAGGAGACAACACAAGAGGGAATGGAAAAAATTACCTGGACTGTGATTTTACTAGGTGATTTTTGGACATTTGGTGATGCAGACGTGACTACAGATGACACCGTAGGTAGTCGGCCACCAAGCCCTGGCGGTCGTGCTACTGTCAGGGTGGACGGAGGATTTAGGGACCCTGCTGAAGTAGAGGTTGGGAATAGTGTCCGTCTTGCTGATGACTGACCCATTGGGGACTGGAATCTTTCTGAGATCGTTGAAAGAGGAGAAAGCTGTACACCTGAAAACAATACCGAACAATGGATTACCAAAGGCTGCAAAGAACACAGCAGAGTATAATCACTTTAAGATGTGATCTCAATCTTTACTTCTGAATAAGCTTTAGTGTGGAAGTATACTTACTGCTAGGGGTAGCCTTGTCACTGACTAGTTTTAAAGCTGGGGACATTAGAGTTGAGGATACATTTAAAGAAGGGGTGGCAGGATTCATTTCCGTCTCTAACTGGTCAGCAAAATTGACATCTTGACAAGATGGAATAACTTGTCCATTTTGAATGATCTGCCACAGGGGAGATTCAGCTTTCCAAGCCAAAGAATCTAGTATCTGTTCCTCAATCTGCAATGGTATGGAAATATTTATAATGACTTGTGGCTTAGAAATGTAGGAAAATAAAAACAACATATACAAAAGAGTGATACCTTAAACTAAATATCATCACATATATTCATAAGACATATCATCAACAAGCAGATGCTCAATATGGACTCATATTGAGAACCATTCACATACAATCTACAAACAATACTGTCAGAAAACAAACCCCTTTTAAATGTTTCACCAACTCTCTTGAAAGCTGATTGTCTGACTGCTTCTCTGATCGGATGACAGGCTCAATGATGCGAATAAAATAGTATGGGTCTACGTTTCCGACCTTGAGAGAAAGAAAGCAGAAAAATTAAGTAAGATAGCTATATATACATACAATTAAGCACAGAATAATCACAAAAATTCTAACTGAAACAGCTAGTAAATAACAGACTTACTTGTAAAGACCAAGGGAATCTTCTGGGGTCATTATATGACTTGAGCACAATTTCTAGACAGCATGTGAAGAGTGTGCGGTGGAATAAATCCTCTTTTAGGAATGCCTGAAATATATTTTTTCATTAGAAAAGAAATTGGAGGCTATACCAACTATAATAAAGCATTTTCACATATTTAATCAATATATTGTAAAAGCTTATAAATAAAGGTTCAGAATCTTACCATGAGATCAACCCCACGCTTTCGTTCATCCACTAATATGTGTTCCAGGAAGGTGTAGTAAAGCATTTGTCCCATTTGTAATCTCAATTTGGCAAATTCTATACTTGGTCCAGTGTAGTCTTCTGTGGCCTGGGTATAAAGCCGGCAAAACTCGTCACT
>NC_061819.1:18678019-18683019 GCF_019202785.1 Penaeus chinensis | reverse complement strand
TCAGGTCTGCAAAACTGGGCATCAGAATAAAAATAGCATGTATTCTAAAGAAATGTCTGAGAAGAAATCCCCATAAAAATATGAATGTTTCCCTTGTTGCTTCTTCTTAAACTAAAACTGAAGTAATTTTATTCACAGGCATTAAATACATGCTATTTTACTGTTATTTTAATAATAATAATAATAATAATAATAATAATAATAATAATAATAATAACAACAACAATAATAAAAATAAGATCACTATTACAAGAATATGGGTTTTCTCTAGACCTGGTTGGCAAAATGCACCTGTTACAACTATCACTACTAGTAAACACACATCAAAATGCACCTGTTATAACTATCACAACTAGTACACAAACATCAAGTTTTCTAAATATATAATAAAATATATAAACCTTCATATATAACAAATTCAGTTAAAAATTCAAGATTTCTATATCTAGCAGAACCTGCAATTTGAACTATACAGTGAAACAATAAAAAAATCAGGAAATATTAGTATCAATATATCATGGGTACAAATGAACTGTCACATACCCCTAAAATAAAATACAGAAAAAAAAGGTTGTGGTATCTGAATTAATCATTTATACAATATCATATTTTTTTCTGGCTGAAGAAAAGAAAAGGAAAGAAAAGTAAAGAAAAGAAAAATCCGACATGTTTTAACAAGCAGCATTTTGATTATACATTCCATAGGACTACTTTACCTTCATCATTTCTGGCAATATTCAAGTATTTAGCCAAAAAATTATTGAAAGATAAAGCTAGCAAGGTGAAGCCAAATGACAGGATAACATGTGAGCCCAATACTCAGTTATCTACATAAGGATGTTCATTTTATAAAATATCAGTATTGCTGGAGAAATGCAAAAAAACAAGTCTAATTTAAGATAATAAATAGGCATATACAACAGCATATGCCTTTTCAAACCTAAATACAGTATTTTTTTTCTAATAGAAAAAGGAAATGGTAAAGCATCTATAATGACTATATACACCAGGAGTTTCTGGGTATCAACCCATTAGTGCCAGGTAATTGCACTGTTCACTGCAGTTTTGTTTTGTGAAATTTGTCTACATATAGATGGCTCCATAAGTGCTTAGTCATCAAGGAATCAATTAATAGGACTGCCTGACCTCACCTGATATCCCTTTCCTTATCATTATTATTATTATTTTAATGCTATTTTTTATCATCACTACCAATACAATTACTGACACTGGGATTATATGTCAATACTAATAGCAATAAGAAATTAAAAATTATAAAAATCTTTCTGTAAATCAAAGTTAGCTAAGCATTTGTGGAGCTTTCTATATACAAGAAAAAAAAAATCACAGTGGACATGGCCATCCAGGCATCATTGAGTTATGACATTCATTCTTCTCTTGCTCTCCAAAATGGACAGCTAATCAAGCAAAAGCACAATTTAGACTAGCAACATACATAAGAATTCTTTGAAAACTAACATTTATGGAAGATATAATTGTAAATGATACACCTAGCTGCTACATGCAATCGTTCAGTATAATATCAAAATATAAATGACATTTCAGATGTTAGAGAAGTTGAATATTTCTGGCTCAAATACTCTAAAAACAGATCATCCTGTAAATATATGCAAACCCTTTACAAACAAGAATTACATGCATCAACATTCATATTCATCTTATCTTCAGTGATGCAGCATAGGATTCCAAACTTTCACTATTACATTCTGACAAGAGGGAACTTGTTGACCTTAGTGGCAATTCACTGTGAAATAAGGAACCTATCCAAGCTCTACTTTGCTAAAATATATGTGGTAGATGTTTGTCAGCCTTTCCAAGAAAACCAAATGAATCAAGGTCACAGAAGCCGACCACCGGCGAAGAAATATATAATCTTTCAAGAGTAACAGCTTCTGGTAGGCAATTTTATGAAAATTTATAATAATACTTCAATGGTCAAGTTGTTAATTTGGAATAAATGATATTAATAATAAAACAGGCTATGTTACCAACATCCTAGCTGGACTATCTGTAGTTGGTTTCTGCAGGTATACATTCCTCATGCATTACACAATGTACTACTAGCATGTTGGACTTTCACTTGTAAAGCATTTATCACAGGCTGTTGCAAGTTTTAAGTAGCTTTGAACAAAAGTCATCATAATGATGGGTAAAGCCCTAATTTGAAAGTTTCTGTGGATCAGTGAGTAGCTTTACCTATTGTAATTATATCCAAACATTTTGGGCAATTCACACACATAAATTCAATACCAATCTGGTTATGCTTCAAATGATTACAGGGCTAATGAAATCTGTCTCCAATGTATAAGCCGACAAAAAATATGAACCAAATACTGCCAGGTAATCACAGTCTACTATAGTTTTCTTTTACAAATTTTGTTGGCACATAGATTGCTTCACAAATACTCAGCCACCAAGGAGCCAATAAGCCTACATGCCAACCTGATTTTGTTTCCTCAAATTTTCATAATACTACTAATATTCATGTTGTTGTTATCATGGATTGTATTGTTAATGACAATAAAAAATATGTGAAAAGAACACCGGTGTGTTGAGTATATCTTGTAATAGATTTTGGATGATTAAGCAGATGTGGCTCCATCTATGTGTTAATACATAACAACAACAACAACATTAGACATGGCATGTATTCTTGTTGTCCTAGTATCAGTTGGTTAAGTTTGATGAAGACTCTTTCTTCTCAAACATTTGGCTCACTCAAACCTATACTAAATCTCTATATAACTATGATACAAGATTTTGAGACATTTTTCAATCAACCTAAAACAACAAAGCTCAGCCTGGGAAATAATACACATTATTTCTATGAAAATGTTAACAAAACATTTTAAGAATGTAATCTCACATACTGATGCTAAATACAATTCTAGAACTGCATATATATACACATACATATTTTTTTTTTACTGGAATGCATTTTTGGTCGGTACCATAAAATGACATGAAAACATTTCCTAACCAAACCTAATCTAGTCCTGAGGCTCTGCCCCCTAGGCCCTCAGTTCATTCAAGAGACAGACATGAGGTAACTTGCCTAACCTAAAATATTAGATGCTATCCAGTTCTGCACATCTGACTGGTCAACAATGATGTATCGTCATGAGTGTCATAGCTGCTCTAACACTCTTTTCTTCATATTCATACATTATCATCTCCCTATTTTCCTGAACAAATATCTATGTAATATATTTCACAATGATGTGTCTAACAGTTGTCAAATAAAAAATAAAATCTTTCTCCATGACATGAGTCCTTTCTCTTCAGTCAAGGGGGCTTACCCACTTCACAAATCACATATTTACTACCCAATTATACTATTTGACTTCCTCCGGCATCTACTGCAGGATAAAAAAAAAAATTTAAATACTAAAAATAAATTCTACAATGAATCTGTTCAAAGCTGGAAAATATATGGCCACCCCAAAGAGATGGGGAAAAGGGAAGAATAACCAAAATTCAAAACATTATTTCCCAATAATCCTTAATAGTTATTCCAATGTTCATTAAAAAAAAAAAAAAGTAATATTCTTCCCAAAAATATGGGTCAAAACACAACACCAAGCAAGCTCATAATGCTTTACTATGAAAATTAGTCAACTTGCACAAAGTAACTCGCATGTGAACATTCACCACAATTAACAATCCTCATGGAAATCGGGCCGGAGCCGCCGTGGAGGAGCAACACTCGGAGAAATAAAAACAAAAACAGCAAAGCACAGCCTCTGCACGACGCCACATCCCTTCATCCCATCTGCCCCTCCCACATTTCACGTCGCTTTGGTATCCTCCAGAGACGATGTTTTTCAACACTGATGGAACTCGGAAACAAAATAAACACTCGAAAATCAACAGGAGATAAATGGGAGAAAATCCGAGCGCGCTAGGTGCAGGCAGTCACGAAACATGTCGGAGGCGCAGGATGTTTTCGGAGGAGGACGCTGTCTCCGTCCTCTCGAGGCCCAGCGCTGCCCCTGGCGACGTCCCTCACACGCAGGCCAAGGAGGAGGGACCCTTCACGCCCTGCTCGCCTGCGTCGAGGGGCGGCGATCCCAGATGCCAACAAGTGCAACGGCACAAGAGCGAATCTCACCTCCAGAGTGTATTTCAGCTGGATGTTCTCGTAATTATTCCATGCCTCGTCGGCCGTCACTTGATCGAGGTTGAGGTCGAGGGAGAGGTCGGTATACCGCCGCCTCACACTCGAGCCCAGATCAGAGTCACTCATGTTTGCAGCACGGCAGTCCTCACACTGGCATCCCACTACTGCTTTCAACCGCCGCCTCCACTAGAATGAGCGGCGCGTGGCGGGAAACCGGCCGCGCACCACCCTCCACCGCTGTCGCCCTCCGCCGACCCAACCAGTCCTGCTTCGATGCCTGCACGCCCTTCTGCTCGCTCGTCCTCGAGCCCCTTCTCACAACCACTCCCGACGTCCTCTGGCCCCTGCTCTCCGTCGTGCCCAGTCCAAACCACGCCCTACGCCCACATTCGGGACGCCCTTTGGCTCGCAGCGTCTCATGGCGCGGAGGTGCATTAAAGGACGTGTGTTTTGGCGGGAAACGGCGGTGGAGGCGGCAGGCGGCGCCGCGTCTATCTCCCTTATTTACAAACACCAAAGTGCCTTTCTCTGGTCAACCTGCGCCGGCCCTTTAAATACAAATCCCAACCGTCTCCCCCATAAACCACCGACTTAAAGCACATCATTCGTCTCCCATTTCGCTCAACTCATCAACCAAACCCAACAGATATGCTCATGAGGATTCCTTTTCTGCTTTTGGAGCGCAACTCAAACTTGCGATGTGGTTTGCATGGCCTGCAACCTCTTGCAATTTGCAATATCACGCTCAAGGAGAAGAGTACATATATTTTATACATATATACATGTGTGTGTATTATATATATATATATATATATATATATATATACATATACCCACAAGCACACACACACACACACAC
>NC_061819.1:18655519-18658019 GCF_019202785.1 Penaeus chinensis | reverse complement strand
TGAGGGGCATGGTCATCCCTCGTTGGGACTGTAGCAATTGCCGTAGCATTACACTGCTTAGTATACCAGGCAAGGTTCTCGCCCACATTCTTCTGAAACGGATCCGCGACCACCTACTAAGGCATCAGAGATCGGAGCAGTCTGGATTCACTCCTGCCAAGTCCACAATAGACCGTATCCTAGTGATTCGAGTCATTGTGGAACGCCGTCGTGAGTTCGGTCGTGGGTCGCTTTCAGCCTACATCGACCTCAAAAAGGCGTTTGACTCGGTGCATCGAGAATCACTACGGGAGATTCAGAGACTTATGGAAATTCAGACACGGATTATTGGCTTAACAACAAACCTATATACCGGTACTGACAGTGCTGTGAAGTGTGGTGAAGGCTGTGAACGTTTTCCCTTTTTTTCCCTGTTAATTCCAGGGGTAAGGCAAAGTTGTGTCCTTGCACCAACACTTTCCAACACCTGCATGAACGGGATAGTGGGCAGAGTTACTATCCAAAGTCAGTGTGGAGCAACACTGGGCAATATCAAAGTCGCAGACCTTGACTTTGCTATCTGAGTCTCTGGAATCACTGGTGGAGGCTCTTAATGTATTTATCAATGAAGCGAATCCCTTGGACTAAGAGCAACATTCAGAACTCTGGGAGCCTGTTAGGGGAACCCGTTCAGCTGATCCATGCTTGCGGTGAGGACGTTGAAGTCACAGAGAGTTTTGCATACCTTGTTAGCATTGGCCATGTCTCTGTGCTGTCAGACCAAGAAGTCGGTAGATGGATTGGTCTGGCAGCAGGAGCCATGAACTCGATCAACAAGAGCACTTGGAGATGTCGGTACTTACACAGAAGTACCAAGCTACATTCTCCAAGGCCTTAATACTGCCAGTTTTGCTCTATGGAAGCGAAACCTGGACGCTATCTAGTGCCTCGAACGCTGGATCATGGGGTACAGTTGGCAGGACCATGTGTCCAACCGACGGCTACACCGTGAGACTGGCACAGGACCTGTTACTTACATAATCCTGGATCGCCAACTCAGGCTATATGGACACCTAGCTCGGTTCCCTGTAGATGACCCTGCTCATCAGGTTGTCTTTTTGCGAGGGCAGCTCGACCAATCCTGTCACGAGGAGTTAGAGATGGGCCGAGGGCCTGCCTGGAGACTCGCAATGATATATATATATATATATATATATATATATATATATATATATATATATATATATATTATATAAACACACACTCACACACACACACCATAATGAGTAGGGAAACGTAAATTCATATTTCGAGGTTACCTTGATGCTAATGTAAGGAACCTTCTCATTCTGCAACCCTTCCCGCGAGCATCCTACAATGTCTCTCACTCCCGCGGATTTATCGCTCGAAGTCGCGTCCTCGTCTGTGCGCGGTTCTCTTTTTATTATCCTTTTTGTGTGTTTTGTCCTTGTTTTTTGTTTGTTTTTCCTCTTTGGCTTTTGTTTTAGTCTGCCTGATAGCCGTTCTCTTTGTTTCTTTATATATACTATCGTTTTTACCGTGTTGTCTTTTACCAGTTCTTTGATAATTTTATTGAGTTCTTAGTCACTGTTTTAAGATATTTCTTTTACTTTTTTTTATCATAAGTTATTTAGTTTGCTTGCTAACTCATCATGGAGTGAAGGTACGACATCTTTTCGAAGTCGTATTTATGGTCACCTAAATTATTATTTTTCTCTTATTTGTATGTGTTTTCTCTTAGTTCATATTACGACAACCTTCCTGGTATTTTTTTAAATTGTAATCTGGTTTTATATAGTATTTTCATTTTACGTGGCTGATGACGTCACAGAGTGTATATATACAACCCAGTTTTACCGCCAAATACAGTCAGTCTATAGCAGTCAGTGTGTGTTATTGCCCCTCTTTTGACCTGAGAACACCGGATACCATACCTACAGCTACACAAAGAGAAGTTAAGTCTAGAGAGCCTGATATTTTTATTTTACTAGGAGCTGGACGTGATCTCTATTTCTATAAGAAACATATTCATTTAGTGATGCCTTGCTATTTTCTTTCAATGGTTTTACTTTTATTTTATTAACTTTTATTCACTATCCCCTCAGGACTTGGCTTTTATTCTTGTGCTTGTTTTATTCTGCCGTGCTTTTGCTTACTCTTAGCCTTTGCCCTCATTTTTTACTTTCCTTTGAGATGCACCTTCAGTGTTTGTGTCGCTGTGCTTTAGCAACTTTTTAAAATTATTATTTAAAGGCCTTTTGCCTAAGGACCATCTACGGCTCCTTTTTTTTGTAGCAGTTAATGTCAGCCTTTAGCTTAGCACTTCATTTTGAAGTCGCTTTTATTTGTTCACGGCAGTTTTAAATTACCTATAGGGTCTTTTATATTTCTTCATTGCTTTACCTGGTTTTATATATTATTTTCATATGTTTTATTCAGTGTTTACTATGAATGAATATTAAGGAGATACACACTGGAACTTGCCCCCAAATAGTTCTCA
>NC_061819.1:18630519-18640519 GCF_019202785.1 Penaeus chinensis | reverse complement strand
CCTATTGGCCCAAATACCTGTAAGGGAGTAATCTTTCACAGGGATTTGAGGACGATGGATGAAAGTGAAATTCTTGAGAGCATGAAGGACCAAGACGTAGTGGACGTTCATTGTATGACCAAGAAGGACGGGAACGTACGAATGAAAACTGGACTGTGTTTTTTGACCTTTGCTTTGAATAAAATCCCTGAATATGTCAATGTCGGTTATGAACGTGTTCAAGTAAGACCTTACGGCCAAAAGCCAATGCATTGTAATAGATGCCAAAAATTCGGACACACCTCATTAAGATGTATTGACAAAGATTCATCTAAATTTGTTTGCCGTAAATGTGCTGAAGCCCATGACACCATCACATGTACTAGCAAAATTTCTAAATGTGCTAACTGTGAAGGTCCCCATCATTCAGGATCTGCCGAGTGCAGCATCCTGAAGAAGGAGACTGAAACATTGGCATATATGAGAAAGCATGAAGTTAGTTATACTGAAGCTAAGAGGAAAGTGGAAAGTTTGACACACAAACCTGATACTTCCTATGCTGCAGCAGTAACTAACAACAACCCTAGTGCAAGTGATGTCAGTCAGCAGCTTGCAGCCAAGGATAAGGAAATTGCTGAATTGAAACAAACGGTTAAGGAATTGAACGTTAAAGTTTATCAGTTGACTAAATTGGTCGATCAAATGGCTGCATCAACCCAACCTAAACATCTTAAGGAAGCTGATACCGAATCACAGTCCGGAGCGCACCTTCTCGTCCGGGCTACTCCTGTGAGGACTTCGTCTGGCTCGCGATCGGTTTCTCGAGAGATAAGCAGGTCGCAATCTGTCAGCCGTCTCCCTCGCCAGGAGGTGCAGGACATGGAGGCTTCTGTCTCCAAACCATCCCGTGAGAGGTCCCCGGGAAGCGAGGGAGAGGAGGCGCCTCCCTCCCATAAAAAGAAAATTAAAACTGGTGGACAAGGCACTTCCAAACCCCATAAAACGTAATCATCGCGTCAACCATCATACAATGGAATTGTCGAAGTATTAGATCTAAAGTAAATGACCTTAAATTATTAGCCTCGTCCTATGCTCCCGATATTATAGTTCTCCAAGAAACTCATTTGACAAACCTCGTCTCTGACGAGGTCGTATCGCTCAGGAACTACCATTTATGTCGGAAGGATCGTGAGGGTAGGGGTGGAGGCGGAGTCGCCATGTACATCCACCAAAGCCTCACTTTTACAGAAGTGACTATTGATTCTACTTTGGAGTTTGTCGCATGCAAAGTAAAAATTAATGGCACGTATCTGGCTATATGTTCAATTTATTGTCCGCCTGATAAAGTGATAATCTATGATGAGCTCTTTGCTCTTCAGGAACGTCTGCCACAAAATAAAGTAATTTTAGGTGATTTTAATGCTCATCATACGTTATGGGGTTCCCTACGGGTGGATGGTAGAGGTGAGTAAGTAGTTAAGCTGATTAACGAGTCCGATTTAGTCCTTCTGAATGATGGTAGTCCCACGCGGGTGGACGATAATACCGGGAATTTGAGCTTTATAGACTTATCACTGGTCTCTTCATCAGTAGCAGCCAAGTGCCTGTGGCACACCATTGACGACTCGTTGGGAAGCGATCATCTTCCTATTTTGATCAAATATTCATGCGACACAGTGAGAACGCCTTCAGCGCCTAAATTTAACGTAAAAAGAGCAGACTGGGTCGCCTTCACAAGGAGCGTCAAGCTCGAACTTGTTGGAGAAACCATTGATGATAAAGTAAACAATATTCAGAATTCGATTATAGAAGCAGCTTTGCTATCCATTCCTAAAACTTCGACAGATAGCGTTAAGCATAGAGTTCCATAATGGACACCAGATTGCCGCAGGGCGCTGTGCCGACGCAATAAGGCCTACAGGCTTTTCCAAAATAACATCACAAATGAAAACTTTTACAATTACAAACAAGCAAGAGCTAGGGCTCGTAGAGTAATTAGACAAGCAAAAAGAGACTCCTGGCGAAGCTTTGTCTCTACAATTAACAGCAATACCAAAATATCAGAGGTCTGGTCCACAATCAATAAAATCAATAAGAGAAAAACATCCATCAAAATTAAAAACATAATTGAAGAGGGCAAAAATATCGATTCACCTAGAGACATTGCTAATGCACTCGCCAGGCAGTTCTCTCATACCAGCAGCTCAGCAAACTACCATCACGCATTCCTGCCCATCAAGGAATCGGCTGAGCTGCAACCAATTCACTTTGCCACAGGAGATGACTTTGATTACAATAAAGATCTAACAATGGATGAGCTTGTCCGAGCCCTAGAAGCCTGTAGATGAACATCCCCAGGCCCCGATGAGATTCGATATGAGATGATGAAGCATCTTAATCATGATGACATGATTAAGTTGTTAGAAGTGTACAATGAAATTTGGAAAAGCCACACTTTTCCAAACTCATGGCACTTCGCCCACATCATTCCCATATTGAAAGGAGGGGGTAATCCCAGATTTGCCATCTCCTACCGCCCAATTGCGTTGACAAGTTGCTTATGCAAGGTCATGGAACGAATTGTTAATAGTAGGCTATTGCATTTTTTAAATTCCAGTAATTTACTAGTTGACGAGCAGTGCGGTTTCCGAAAGGGACGCCAAACTCTCGATCAACTAGTAAAGCTGGACAGTCATATTCAAGAGGCAATTGCCAAAAAAGATTTTTTGATTTCAGTATTTTTAGATATAGAAAAAGCCTACGACATGACATGGCGATATGGCCTACTCAGAAAACTTTATGCTTTCGGATTACGTGGAAACTTGCCTTGTTTTATTCAAAATTTCATTTCTGACAGAACGTTTTCTGTCAAATTGTTTTCTGACAATGTCACTTTTTCGGACATTTTTGTCCAGGCAAACAGGGTCCCACAAGGAAGTGTCTTGTCACCAACATTATTTTTATGTATGATAAATGACATCTTACCAGCTCCTCCTCGGAATCTTAAATACTCACTGTACGCTGATGATTGTGCATTATGGCATTCCAGCAATAATGCAGAATTCTCAGCAAATCGCATCCAATTGGCACTGGATATGATTCATAACTGGGGCCTCCAGTGGGGTTTTAAGTTTTCCATTAGAAAGAGTATTGGGGTAATTTTTTCACATAGGAGGAAGCCGAACATCAGGCTAACTCTAGACAACCACCCAATACCTATTCAAAATTCTGCAAGATTTCTTGGGCTACTTTTTGATAGTAGACTCAATTGGAAAGACCACATTGGTCAATTAAAGAATAAATGTCAAAGAGCACTAAATTTATTAAAGTGCATTTCTGGTAATAAATGGGGAGCTGATAGACAGTCTTTGCTAATGGTATATAAAGCCCTGATTAGGTCTAAAGTAGACTATGGGTCAATCGTGTATGGTTCGGCATCGAAAACAAGTTTGAAAGGATTGGATGCTGTGCAGAATGCTTGTTTGCGTGTGTGTCTTGGAGCCCTGAAATGTACTCGGATCGAGCGTCTTGAGGTGGAGTCAGGAGTACCTCCCCTCCGACTCAGATGCGGCCAGTTGGCACTGACCTATGCCGCAAAGGTGGCTCGAGACCCGAGCCACCCTAATGGCAATGGAGGCACTAGGCCCTTTGCCACGAGACTCCACGACCTCGTCGAGAAAGTCGGTATAGATCTCTCTACCATCGATACCCTGGTTCAGTCAAATATAGCGCCATGGGAAACACCCAATTTTTCTATCATGGAAGCCTGGCTTCCATCAGCCAAGGCCATGGCGCCGGAGGGTGAGGTACGCCAGAGGTTCAGAGAGATCCTTATTAAACATCTCCCTTTTTTTTCATATATATACCGACGGCTCCAAGACAGATGAGTGTGTAGGTGCGGGTGTATGGTCGACTGAATGTGAACTAAAGTTTAGACTGCCGAACCATACATCGATTTTTCTTGCCGAACTCATTGCCATTGATAAAGCTATTGATTTTGCACTATCGACGACCCACGATAGAATAATCATTTTTTTCAGATTCGTTAAGTTCACTTAAAGCTATTAAATCCTTAGAAACCACTAAAAATGAATTGCTGGGTAATATCATTCGTTAGTTACACGATGCCAACAAATCAATCAAGCTAATATGGGTACCAGGTCACTCTGGTATCCATGGTAATGAACAGGCTGACAAACTAGCCGGGTCAACTGGCGATCTGGACACTACCATAGTTCGTACAGATCTCAGGTGTTTTGTGTCTCTTATAAAAGCAAAAATACATCTCCTGTGGCAAAGTGAGTGGACCAACCTCCAACTGACCAACAAGATCAAACCAGAAATAGACCTGTGGGATACATCTGACTACGAACAATGGAATCCCCACTAATGACAAAACGAGAAGACCACTTTTCAAAATCCCCAATCAGAATGCAAGGTTCGCGAATGTAAAATGCGTTAATGAAAATCAGTCGCTTTTGAACGTGAACCCCTTTATCATCAAAAGGTCCTTGATGATCAAGTGGACGGCGATTTTGATTTTGTAAAAAAATTGCGAGATGGAAGCCTCCTTGTTAAAGTACAATATAACTCCCAGATTAAGGATTTACTTAAGCTGATGCAAATTCATGATCTCCGAGTTAGAGTAACTATTCCTATTGGCCCAAATACCTGTAAGGGAGTAATCTTTGAGGACGATAGGAGAAAGTCAAATTCTCGAGAGCATGAAGGACCAAGACGTAGTGGACGTTCATTGTATGACCAAGAAGGATGGGAATGTGCGAACGAAAACTGGACTAAGTAAGACCTTATGTAATAGATGCAAAAAAATCGGACATACCTCATTAAGATGTATTGACAAAGATTCAAATAAATTTGTTTGCCGTAAATGCGCTGAAGCCCATGACACCATCACATGTACTAGCCAAATTTCCAAATGTGCTAACTGTGGAGGTCCCCATCAGTCAGGATCTGCTGAGTGCAGCATCCTGAAGGAGTCTGAGACATTAACATATATGAGAAAGCATGAAGTTAGTTACAATGAAGCTAAGAGGGAAGTGAAATGTTTGACACACAAACCCGATACTTCCTATGCTGCAGCAGTAACTAACATCACCCCTAGTACAAGTAATGTCAGTCAACAGCTTGCAGCTAAGGATAAAGAAATTGCTGAACTTAAACTGTTAAAGAATTAAATATTTAAGTAAATCAGTTGACGAAATTGGTCGATCAAATGGCTGCATCAACCCAGCATAAACATCTTAAGGAAGCTGATACCGAATCACAGTCCGGAGCGCACCTCCCCGTCCGGGACATTCTTGTGAGGCCTTTGCCTGGGTCGCGATCGGTTTTCGAGAGAGAAGCAGGTTGCAATCTGTCAGTCGTCTCCCTCGCCAGGAGGTTCAGGACATGGAGGCTTCTGTCTCCAAACCATCCCGAGAGAGGTCCCCGGGAAGCGAGAGAGAGGAGACGCCTCCCTCCCATAAAAAGAAAATTAAAACTGGCGGACAAGGCACTTCCAAACCCCATAAAATTTAATCTTCGCGTCAACCATTATACACTGGAACTGTCGAAGTCTTAGATCTAAAGTAAATGATCTTAAATTATTAGCCTCGTCCTATGCTCCCGATATTATAGTTCTCCAAGAAACGAACTTAACACACCTCGTCTTTGACGAGGTCGTTTCGCTGAGGGACTACCATTTATGTCGGAAGGATCGTGAGGGAAGGGGTGGAGGCGGAGTCGCCATGTACATCCACCAAAGCCTCCCTTTCACTGAAGTGACTATTGGTTCTACTTTGGAATTTGTCGCATGCAAAATAAAAATAAAAAACGCGTATCTGACTACATGTTTTATTGTCCCCCTGATAAAGTGGTAATTTATGATGAGCTTTTTGCTCTTCAGGATAGTCTGCCACAAAATGAATTAATTTTAGGTGATTTTAATGCTCATCATACATTATGGGGTTCCCTGCGGATGGATGGTAGAGGTGAGCAAGTAGTTTAGTTGATTAATGATTCTGCTCTGGTCCTTCGGGCTTCGGAACGATGGTAGTCCAACGCGGGTGGACGATAATACCGGTAATTTGAGCTTTATTGACTTATCACTGGTCTCTTCATCAATAGCAGCCAAGTGCCTGTGGCACACCATTGACGACTCGTTGTTGATTGAATAGTCATGCGACACAATGAGAATGCCTTCAGCACCTAAATTTAATGTAAAAAGAGCAGATTGGGTCGCCTTCATAAGGAGCGTCAAGCTCGAACTTGTTGGAGAAACCATTGATGATAAAGTAAACAATATTCAGAATTCGATTTTAGAAGCAGTTTTGCTATCCATTCCTAAAACTTCGACAGATAGCGTTAAGCATAGAGTTCCATGGTGGACACCAGATTGCCGTAGGACGCTGTGCCGATACAATAAGGCCTACAGGCTTTTCAAAATAGCATCACAAATGAGAACATTTGCAACTACAAACTAGCAAGAGCTAGGGCTCGTAGAATAATTAGACAAGCAAAAAGAGACTCCTGGCGAAGCTTTGTCTCTACAATAAATAGTAATACAATAATATCAGAGGTTTGGTCCACTGTCAAAAAAATAAATAAAAACAAAACATCTTGCAAAATTAAAAACATCATTCAAGAGTGAACCAATTTCGATTCACCTAGAGACATTGCTAATGTACTCGCCAGGCAGTTCTCTCATACAAGCAGCTCAGACAATTACCATCCCGCTTTCCTGACCACCAAGGAAGCCGCTGAGCTGCAACCTATACACTTTGCCACAGGAGATGACTTTGATTATAATAAATACCTAACAATGGATGAGCTTGTCCGAGCCCAAGAAGCCTGTAGAGGAACATCCCCAGGCCCCGATGAGATTCGATATGAGATGATAAAGCATCTTAAGCATGAGAACATGATTAAGTTGCTAGAAGCGTACAATGAAATTTGGAAAAGCCACACTTTTTCAAACTCATGGCACTTCGCCCACATCATTCCCGTATTGAAAGGAGGGGGTAATCCCAGATCTGCCATCTCCTACCGCCCAATTGCGTTGACAAGTTGCTTATGCAAGGTCATGGAACGAATTGTTAACAGTAGGCTATTACATTTTTATAAATAGCAGTAATTTGCTAGTTGACGAGCAGTGCGGCTTCCGAAAGGGACGCCAAACTTTCGATCAACTAGTAAAGCTGGACAGTCATATTCAAGAGGCAATTGCCCAAAAAAATTATTTGATTTCAGTATTTTTAGATATAGAAAAAGCCTATGACATGACATGGCGATATGGCCTACTCAGAAAACTATGCTTTTGGATTACGTGGACATTTTTGTCCAGGCAAACGGGGTCCCACAAGGAAGTGTCTTGTCTCCAACATTATTTCTATGTATGATTAATGACATCCTACCAGTTCCCCCTCAGAATCTTAAATACTCACTGTACACCAATGATTGTGCATTACGGCATTCCAGCAATAATACAGAGTTCTCGGCAAATCACATCCAATTGGCACTGGATATGATTCATAACTGGGGCCTCCAGTGGGGTTTTAAGTTTTCCACAAGAAAGAGTATTGGTGTAACTTTTTCACATAGAAAGACACCAATCAGACTAACTTTAGATAACCACCCAATACCCATTCAAAATTCTGCTAGATTTCTTGGTTTACTTTTTGATTATAGACTTAATTGGAAAGACCACTTTGGTCAGTTAAAGAATAAATGTCAAAAAGCACTAAATTTATTAAAGTGCATTACTGGTAATAAATGGGGAGCTGATAGAGAATTTTTGATAATGATATATAAAGCCATGATTAGGTCTAAAGTAGATTATGGGTCGATCGTGTATGGCTCGGCATCAAACTCGACTTTGAAAGGATTGGATGTTGTGCAGAATGCTTGTTTACATGTGTGTCTTGGAGCCCTGAAGTGCACTCGGATCGAGCGTCTTGAAGTTGAGTCAAGAGTACCTCCCCTCCGACTCAGACGCGGCCAATTATGCCTGAGCTATGCCGCTAAGGTGGCTCGGTACCCGAGCCATCCGAATGGCAATGGAGGCATTAGGCCCTTTGCCACAAGACTCCACGACCTCGTCGAGAAAGTTGGTATAGATCTCTCTACTATCAATACTCTGGTACAATCAAACATAGCGCCATGGAAAACACCCAATTTTTCCATCATGGAAGCTTGGGTTCCATCAGCTAAGGCCGTGACGTCGGAGGTGGAGGTACGCCAGCGGTTAAGAGAGATCCTTATTAAACATCTATCTTTTTTCATATATATACCGACGGCTCCAAGACAAATGAGGGTGTCGGTGCGGGTGTATTGCTGACTGAATGTCAATTGAAGTTTCGACTACCGAATCATATGTCGATCTTTCTTGCCGAACCTTTTGCCATTGATAAACTATATGTCGAATTTGCACTATCGACGACCCACGATAGAATTTTTATTTTTTCTGATTCATTAAGTCACGTATAGCTATTAAATCATTAGAAACCACTAAAAATGAATTGCTGGGTAATATCATTCGTAAGCTACACGGTGCCAACAAATCAATCAACCTAATATGGGTACTAGGCCACTCTGGTATCCATGGTAATGAACAGGCTGACAAATTAGCCGGGTCAACTGGCGATCTGGACACTACCATAGTTCGTACAGATCTCAGGTGTTTTGTGTCTCTTATAAAAACAAAAATACATCTCCTGTGGCAAAGTGAGTGAACCAACCTACAAATAAACAACAAACATAAAACCACAATAGAACCGTGGTATACGTCGTACAGAAAAGAAAGAAGGGAGGAGGTGGTGTTGGCCCGTCTTACCTCACCCCCTATATAGAAAGGAACTTCCCTCCCCAATGCCAAACTTACAACACCAGTTTATCCATCAGTCATCTTCTAACAACATGCCAGAACTTTAATAACCTAAGCCAGCAATTAAAAATTATTTCCGAATAAAAAAAAACAGTTTTTACAATATCAAATCTTTTAGCAGACGATGAAAAAATAATAAGTAAAGTTATTGCTTTTCTAAGGGAGACAAAACTTTATGACCTGATATAGATTGATAGAATGAATAGGATCCATTGACTTAATAACCTTGGCAACATGCCGCTGGTTGATAACCAAGAAATCAAAAAAAGAAGAAAAAAATAATAATAATGAGAGATCAATCTGAAACTGTGTTTATGTCACCTCCTCTAGATTTGCTTCAGTCTGAGACGTTACCAGAACAAAGGTTGTACCGAGCAAACTTCCCGTTACTTGCCTAGATTATTTGCTGGACGTTGTTTATTTTCCATTTGTGTTTGATTATGTTTTCAATGTGTTTAAGTACTTTTGGACTTGTTTTGACCAAAGCCCTTCAGGATTCGGCTTTCCCTCTTCGTGTTTAACCTTCAGACCCCTTCTAAGTTTAGTATTTAACGTTTTAAGTATTTTTTTTAATAAGTTAACGTAAATTTCTTTTTCTTATTTTGTATTTTATTAAAGTAAGGTAATTTTAGTATGTATTCTTTTTACATTGTAGTGCCTTAAGCAGTTTTATTATTTAAGTTTCTTTTAGTTCTTTTATTCGTCCTATTTTAAATGATAGGCTGAGCCACAAGGACTTGTTCATATTTTCTCCGCTCACGGTACATGTCAAGCCTGCGTAGGATCCTGGGTCAGTGCCCGTTTCCATTTTACAGGCTCAGGATCTGTATGAGGATTCAGGGGAGTGAACGGGACCCTTATTTTCGTCCCTAAGCCGTTTTCGCTTCACGAGAGGCTTCACGAGGCTTGGGTTTAAATCGGGCTCCTAATTATAGATTAACAACTATCCTTACAATATATATATATGTGTGTGTGTGTATGTGTGTGTGTGTGTATGTACATACATGCATATCTATATGCATGTATAAAATGGGACCGCTGCCATCAATGTGTTGGAAAATATGGTAAAAACTAAACACATGAAGAAAGCAAACCAGAAAATTATTATAGTAACACTGCCACCACTCACAGATCTAATGG
>NC_061819.1:18598019-18603019 GCF_019202785.1 Penaeus chinensis | reverse complement strand
GAGGAAGATGGACTATGCCCTGGCAGAGGAGCCAGACATGGTGGAGTGGGCGTGGTGGGATGGTAGGCGTGAGGAGGGTAGGTGTGAAGTAGGGTGGGCGTGAAGAGAGGCAGGCGTAAAGGGAGGTGGGCGGATTGGGGTGATGGGCGTAAAGGGAGGTGGGCGTATTGGGGAGACGGGTTTAAAGGGAGTTAGTGAAGGCGTGAAGGTGGGTAGGCGTGAAGGGCGGTGCGCGTGAAAGAGATGAGCGTGAAGGTGGGTAGACGTGAAGATGGATGGGCGAAAAGAGAGGTGGGCGTAAAGAGAGATGGGCGTGAAAGTGTCTTCGTGTGAAGGGAGGTGGGCGTGAAGGAACGTGGGTGGAGAGACCCATTACTAGTTTGGCTCATGCTAATAGAGTTTGAATATGTGTGCGGTGGGGGCTGTGGGGGGGGGGGGGGGGTAAGCAGTCCCTGGAGAAAAATAATTCTCTATTCTAGTAATCTTTAAGACTAAACTACACACGCTTGATAATTCACAGACCTTCTTCTTCTTCGATGAAATTAAAACATAGGCGTTACTAAACCCCCGAAAAGACCGATCAAATTTCTACATGCCGGGATCGTTATGTGTGTGTGTGTGTGTGTGTGTGTCAATCTATCTGTCGTAAAAAAATAACCTAAGCGTCCGTAGTTCATATTGTGCTAGCATGTATGTGTGTGTCGGTGTGTACACACACACACACACACACACACACACATACACACACACACACACACATATATATATATATATATATATATATATATATATATATATATATATATATATATAACATATTTGGCAGCGTCGCAAAAGGTGAAATGACAGCACTTGACCCATTAACCCGGTGAGTCGATGTGCGTGAAGCCTCGCGAAATAATGCGACACATAAGGAGACGCATTCGAATAAGTCTGTATATCAACATTTCTGAATTAATAGGTATCATTGTTTGGAGTGACTCAGATATGTATTTTTTGAGGGTTTCTAAAATTAAATTAAATACAGCGTTTGGGAATACAAGTGTCCAGACAGAAATGGCAGAGATTTGGACAATGTGACTGCAAAAACAAGGAAGAGAAAGAGAAAAAAAAGCAAATATACATATAAATGGTTGACTAAATCAGCAAGAGATAATGAAAAAAACGAAAGCAAAATAAAGCATAAGTAAATACACACAGAAAAATAAGAACTAATAAATAGCCAGAGGACTCCTTCACTTCTTCACCCGTAAATAGCTGTCGGGATAGGACACACCCACCCAAATAGGGCATTAATAGGCCGTGCTCTGCCTTGGCCGACGAGGTGAATGGGGACTCCCGCCAGGATCCGTCCCTCCCGTTCCGTGGGCGCCGAATCCTGAGATATAACCCTGCCTGTCGGTGCTGCGGGCGGCGACTCTTTTCTTTGTCGGTACGCCTTGCTGTTTATAATGATCAGCCTCAAATCAAGTTGGGTTGTTTCTGTTTCTCAGCCTCTTTGGGCAAAACAGCTTCCATGCACGTATCCAAGGGTACGTCGACGGACACACACCGTGATAATTAGCAACGGTTAGTTAATGCAAAGACCGTCTTTGCACATTCGCCTCCTCAACCTTCTTCCAATCGTGCGCCGTGTATCACGAGGATTCTCGTTTCGATATTTATTTATTCATTTGGTCTTAGTTTCAACTGATTGTTTATACATACACACACACACACACACACACACACACACACACACACACACACACATATATATATATATATATATATATATATATAGAGAGAGAGAGAGAGAGAGAGAGAGAGAGAGAGAGAGAAAGACAGAGAGAGCGAGAGAAAGAGAGAGAGAGATTGATAGATAGATGCATACAAACATAGATAGATAGATAGAGTGAGAGAGAGAGAGAGAGAGAGAGAGAGAGAAAGCGAGAGAGAGATTGATAGATAGATAGATAGATAGATAGATAGATAGATAGATAGAGAGAGAGAGAGAGAGAGAGAGAGAGAGAGAGAGAGAGAGAGAGAAAGAGAGAGAGAGATTGATAGTTAGATAGATAGATAGATAGAGAGAGTGAGAGAGATAGAGAGAGAGAGAGAGAGAGAGAGAGAGAGAGAGAGACAAAAAGAGAGAGAGATTGATAGTTAGATAGATAGATAGAGAGAGTGAGAGAGAGAGAGAGAGAGAGAGAGAGACAAAGAGAGAGAGAGATTGATAGATAGATACATAGATAAATAGAGAGAGAGAGAGAGAGAGAGAGAGACAAAGAGAGAGAGAGATTGATAGATAGATACATAGATAGAGAGAGAGAGAGAGAGATAAAGACAAAGAGAGAGAGAGATTGATAGATAGATACATAGATAGAGAGAGAGAGAGAGAGATAAAGACAAAGAGAGAGAGAGATTGATAGATAGATACATAGATAGAGAGAGAGAGAAAGAGAGAGATAAAGACAAAGAGAGAGAGAGATTGATAGATAGATACATAGATAGAGAGAGTGAGAGAGAAACAGCCACAATAGGAAATTCAATTGAACGTTATTGTGGCTGTTTCCTTTTATCTCTGTGTGCACGTTATTACGTTTGCTCATATCTATCTATCTATCTAGCTGTCTATCTATATATATACATATACATCACACACACATATATGTTTATGATATATGTATGTGTATATATAATACATATATATATACATATATATATTTATGTATATGTATGCATATATGTACATATACATATATATGTATATATACATATACATATATATGTATATATACATATATATATATATATATATATATATATATATATATATATATATATATATATATATATATATATATATATATATAACACACATACATATTATCTGTGTATTTTTGGTACAAACATTTATCCCTCATCTCTTAAAGTTTAGTGCCTTACAGTACTTCCATTCAAAAAAAAAATCTTTCCCCCTCATTTATTTCTTCCGTTTCATATTTTCCATTTCTTTTTCAGCTCCAATCAAACTGGACAACACAGGGTAAGCCAGGTCCAGGCCTAATCACATCAGCATGGTAATTTTCCCGAATTCGGATATTCATTAATCAGGAATTCGAGGGATTTTCTGGTTATAGGATCACCTAGAAACAGAGAAATTCTCTTGTACTAAAATGTATGTTAAAATACTTGTAACAGGTTTCTGCATTTTTATATCATTATTAAAAACCTTGTTCCGATAGATGCCAGGACGGTTTGTCAGGAAGTAGCTGACTCCAAACAGATTGACACTGGTTAGCCATTCGCTGTTAATTTGACGCCAAGGCTAGTTAAACACAAGACACGTATCCTTTTCGGGCAAATATTTCCAGCCGTTTCGCCCCATGAACATCCTAGAAAAGACCCACTGACCGTGCAAAAAATCCTTCTTCCTCGCACCTTACTCGAACGTCGAAGCATTTTTTCAGCAACGGCCAAGAGCTGCTCTTTAAAGATTAGAATAACAAACTCAGAGGGTTTATTACAAGACTTCGAAAGCTTCTAACCTGGAAAAGTTACCCGGCGTGAACACTTATTCTCAGTTCTAGAATCCGTTACAAAGGTGTTCAGTAATTAATTTCCTTTATGCCAATTGCCCGGAGGCTGTGGCTCTAGTGGCTTTCCTTGCTTCTCCTTTCCCTTTTCCTTGACCTCTTGTGTTTTTTCGTATCCACACTAAGAGCTATACCCTCGCGTTTTTTTTTTTATCTTTCTCTCGTACGTAAAATGTGGGCAAAAGGCACTAGAGACCGTTAAGTTCTAATCCACTAAAGGCAATCTCTCTAGTTGAAGAGAGAATCATAGACATATGAAATCTGTAAATGAAACATGGCTCCACCAGGAAATGGTTAGTAATTTCATAAATATTCCAAATTTTAAAGTTTATAGATGAGATGCAAGGCGAGGAGGAGGAGATGTATATATGTACGGGGTACCCTGAAGACAAACAGGATATCTACTACAGCAGTTAACAATACTGCCGTAGAAGATGTCTAGGTTACCGTGCAAAGCGACATGCTTCCTTCCTTTATTATTGGCGCTGTCTATAGTCACCCCCATGGTACCTCGGAATCATTTGAATATATTGAAAAGGTTTTCAGAGAAATGTCTTTAAAAAAGAAACCGTTTTTCATTTTCATCTAATGCTAAGTTAGCTAAGATGATTTAAAAAATAAATTAGAACAAATAATAGATAAAGTCACACGAATTACAGAAAAAACACTTCTTCTCTATTAGATATAATAATAACTAACAGATCAGACCTCATTCTCCACTTCGATTTCTTCCCGTGTCATGTTGCTGACCATGAACTTATCACGATGACATTAAATATAAAGAAAACAAAGAGACCACCATTAATAAAAACCTTTCGCGATTTCAAATACTACGACCCTTAATCTTTCTGCGAGCTGTTCTTGTCTAAAGAAATAACTCTATCAGATATTTCATTGACAGATAATGTAAACAACCAAGTAACTATTCTCACGGAAGTTATTAAAAGCAGCATTGATGTGTTAGCTCCCTACATAACACAAACCGTCAGACGTCCCCCTGCTCCATGGAAAAATGACGATATCAAGAGAGCCATTAGCGATAGAAATAATGCCCATCAAACTCTTAAAAGTAACAGGAATAGGACCACCTTTTAGATAGATTATAAAGTAAAAAAGAAAAATGTAAAATTGCTAATTCAGTGTGCTAAAAGAAATTATTTCAGAAATAAATTAACAGAATATTAGAACAATTCTGATAAAACATGGACAAATGTTAAAACACTAGTGCCTCACAACAAACACCTCACTAGTGATTGCACTATTCCATGTTTCCAATGGAAAGACACCGGTGACCTGAGAGGTGTTAATAATGACCGTCAGATTATGTACAGTTGCGCGTAGATTATCTCTGATAAAGCGCAAAGCAATATCGTCTGCTCCGCTCCTACAGCATTAGTTTCGCGAAGGTGTTTTATTACTAGG
>NC_061819.1:18585519-18588019 GCF_019202785.1 Penaeus chinensis | reverse complement strand
CTCTCTCTCTCTCTCTCTCTCTCTCTCTCTCTCTCTCTCTCTCTCTCTCTCTCTCTCTCTCTCTCACTCTCTCTCTCTCGCTCGCTCGCTCTCGCTATCGCTCTCCCTCTCTGTCTCTCTGTCTCTCTCTCTCCCTCTCTCTCTCTCTCTCTCTCTCTCTCTCTCTCTCTCTCTCTCTCTCTCTCTCTCTCTCTCTCTCTCCCTCGCTCGCTCGTTATCGCTCCCCCCCCCCCCCCCTCTCTCTCTCTCTCTCTCTCTCTCTCTCTCTCTCTCTCTCTCTCTCTCTCTCTCTCTCTCTCTCTATCTATCTATCTCTCGCTCTCTCTCTTTCTCTCTCTCTCTCTCTCTCTCTCTCTCTCTCTCTCTCTCTCTCTCTCTCTCTCTCTCTCTCTCTCTCTCTCTCTCTCTCTCCTCCTCTTCTTCTTCTTCTTCTTCTTCTTCTTCTTCTTCTTCTTCTTCTTCACCATCATAATCTTCTACTATTACTAGCTGACTCCTTGAGCTCAGCATGAAATGTCCTCCTACTCCATCTGGGACCTGAAATGCTTCTCACTAGAAGCAGATAACAATCTGAAGTGGCAATTCTGTTTCCAGCATAACTCCATGCACTGCTCATCATGCACTACGCCTGTAAATCATGGCCCATGGAAATCACGTAGGCTTTCCTGATATAGTGTTCATTGTCCCAAGGAAGCGTGGCACGATGCCCATTCAAAAATAGTGACCATTCATAAACACAGATTATACTATTTTAACATAACCTGGCACTCTTTGGATGTCCCCTCTCGTAGCCACGTTTCGAGTTGCTTTTAGACACCTCATCAGACGCCCTCATTTTGTGTTTCTCGTTACGAAACGTCACGAGAGCTTATTACTCCTCACTTTCCATGGCTGTGTTTCATCTCACGCTCGTGTAAAAATCACTGCATTTGTAATTGTGTTCTTTCCATCTTGTTATTGATTACATTTCTCTTCGCTAACTCAACGTTTTTAATTAAACTGATATTATCGGTATTAGCTTTACTATCATCTTTATCATCACTTCATCGTTTCGCAGTTGTGGCAAAACCGGAAAGTAGAAAATGTCTGGCTTATATTGCAGACAAAATATCAAGAATTCCGAACTGACACTGCACCATAACGTTTGTCATGTTCGTTTTGGTATGTCAGATAGGTATATATCTCATTTGCGGGTTTTTGTTTTCTTAAGGTATTTCAAGTTCAAGTGTGTGTGTGTGTGGTGTGTGTGTGTGTGTGTGTGTGTGTGTGTGTGTGTGTGTGTGTGTGTGTGTGTGTGTGTGTGTGTGTGTTTACATATATACATATATATTTATGTATATATATATATAATTTTTTTTTCAACGGCCATTTATTCCACTGCAAAATATAGGCCTCTTCCACTTAACTATTGAGAGGTTATTTAGCAGTACCACCCTTGCCTGATTGGATGCCTTATTTAATCAACCGTATTTCGGTACGCCAACACTTTTTCCACGGCGGCGATTGCCCCTACGGCACCTGCGTTTGACTTATCAAGGCGATATGTCGATTTCTCGCCGTGAGATCCGGCTTGAGCCAATAGTCAGAGCACAGGTATTTTTTAAAATTGCCATGGTGGGGAATTAAACTCGGGACCATGAGGGTTAGAGTCCAGTGCTCTAACCACTGGACCACTGGGGCAGTCATATATACACATCTATCTATCTATCCATACACACATACACACACATACACACAAACACACACACAAAACCCTGATTCCACTGAAGGACATAGGCCTCTCTCAATTCACACTTGAGAGCTTATTTGGCAGTGCCACCCTTGCCTGATTGGATGCCCTTCCTAATCACTTCGTAATTCCCCGCCACAGCGGGGAATTGAACTCGGGACCATGAGGGTCGAGTCCAGTGCTCTAACCACTGGACCATCGTGGCAGTCATATATACACATCTATCTATCTATCTATCTATCTATCCATCTAAACACACACACACACACACACACACACACACACACACACACACACACACACACACACACACACACACACACACACACATATATATATATATATTTTTTTTTATATAATGTATATATATGATATATATATATATATATATATATATATATACATGTATACATATATACATATATATATTTATAAATACATAAATATACATAAATACGCATACATTACATGTGTGTGATGTGTGTGTATATAAAGATAGATACATAGATAGATAGATAGATAGATATAGATATGTGTATATATCTGTATATATATACATAAGTGTGTATATATATTTTAAAGTATATGTACACACCTACATACACACACACACACACGCATATATATATATATATATATATATATATATATATATATATATACATATGCATACACATATGTGTATTAAATTTTATATGTATACACACCCATTTACATTCATACATACATATATATATATTATACATTTATATATATTCATATTTTATATAT
>NC_061819.1:18573019-18575519 GCF_019202785.1 Penaeus chinensis | reverse complement strand
AATGTTAGGAGGTTGCGGTCTGTCAGGATGGAGAACTTAACAGCAGAAATGCTGCACAACACAGTGGACTGTGATGTTCATATCCGAAGGCACTGTAGTGGGTTTCACGAGAAGGAAGCTGTTTTAAGACGGCAAGTGGTTGCCATAGACCATCAACCAGGTGATGAAGCACTGCACCCAAAGCGACATTCGAGGCATTGACTTGAATACTGGTAGGCAAGTCAGGCTGTGGATCTGCGAGGAGAGTGGTTCTACTAAGGGTATCATTTTGGAAAGCCACTTTTGTTGCAGTCGTCCAAAAAGGGCCTTCTTTGGTGAGACTAACATCTTGTTGAGGGAACCACAAGGTCTGCACACTTCAGGTGAACTAGAGTGGCCCAGAAAAGTCAGTGAGGGTACTGCATGACTCTGTAGACGCTGTGGCGTTGGGAGAGTGCTCTCTAGTGTTGGAGATGCTCCTCTGTCTGGCTGGCGACGAGGATGTCATCTAGCTAGAAAAAAAAACAACCTTTAAGACTTTCACACACACAGACACACACACACACACACACACACACACACACACACACACACACATATATATATATATATATATATATATATATATATATATATATATATATATACAAAATATATGTGTATATATAATATATAGAGATATAAATATAAATATAAATATATAAATATATATGTGTGTATATATTTAAAATATACATATATATACACATATCGTATAATAATTTTCTCAATTATTTGCTTGATATGTATGTAAATATTATACTTCATTAAAATATTCTAAACTGCATTTTCCTGTCTCATCAGACTAAAAGCTTAAGATGGCACTGCCACCACTCCCTCTTAAAAGAGAAGGGAGAAACTCTTTATGACCATTCACTAAAATTATGAGGAATGATATAAACAATTAGTTAGATTAATCTAATTTACTAATAAATAGGTCACTTATATATATTGTCCAATATGATAACTCCTCGAGATACCACACCTGCCCAACGAGTCACTATCGTCACAACCACTACTGATAATGTAAATCCCTTACCAATACGGCAAGTCCCAGGTTCATCGCACAAGAAATCCGCGATCCGTTTTCCCTCGTGTCTCGCTGGTATCTGACCCCCTGTGGCACTGAGGCGGTCCCACAATTTCACTAACGTTCGTGGTTTTCCATGTCGTTTCGTTTTCATTACGACATCACTCCCCTCCCCAGAGTTATCGTCCCGATTACTCCAACAAGAGCGATAAATCCAATGGCGACCATGCCTTTAGGGCCAAGAGCCTGCAAACAAGCTCTCTTTCCTTGGACATTTGACCCCTGCCCTGCTGGGTGGTGCATGGCGCTACTGGGACCTACCCACTCCTGTTAGACTCACTCTGGACTTTCACAGAAAAAACACTCGTCCACGGTCGTTTTCTCCTTTTGAATCCAGCATTTCAATTGCTGTCTCTTTCTCTGAATCACCTGTTGTCACACTTTTCTTCATTTCACAAAATTTCCACCAACGTTTTACATTCAACAGTTTGCATAATACACTGAAAATTACATATGCAAAAAAAACTGAGGTCAATACCCACAAAACAATTGTGGAAAACTGTCTATCAGCATTCATCTCCATTTTCTGCCATTCTTCACTCAAGAGCGCCCTTACCCAAGTCCGCTCCCTGAGAGTAGACCCTTCCACTTGTTGTGGGAAAGTATCCTCATCCACCCCACCTAGAGGACCATCTTCAGAGATTTCCTGAAAGATCTCCGCATCACCTAAGTGAGAGGCGTCCTGCCACAGGGGTTTGGGGATTATGGTAACTTCTGACTGCTCTTTATTCGTTGATATGGGTGGAAGGAGCAGCTCCTGGGCTGCCACTTGACATCCAGCAGCCACGTGTATCCCCACACCCTCTAAGGTGGCTCCCGTGGCTTCGTTACCCCTTCCTCGCAACAGGTGATGATGATCTCCATTGGGCGAGTTACGATAAACAGCCAACGGTCCCGATCCCGCACCATAACCGGCAAAAAGTCATTTAGGACCACCTCATCGCATGTCGTATCGTCCTGGGGGTCGCCGAAGAAAACTGCACTGAGGCACGTCCTTACATGGCCCCGGCGATGTAGTGCCTGCTGAACTGGGCACACATACAAATCCGGCAGCACCAACCGACAAGAGTCCAGCCCTTCCATGTCGATAAACAGATCCCTGGACTCTGAAACAAGCAGAAACGAGGCAGAAATCTTGGTCTTTATAAAGACATGCGAGTTGGGAACCGGTCACGGAAAACTCTGGACTGTGAACATATCAAGCTGTATCCCTGGTAAAGGAAGGGCCAGATACATCATCATTGTGTCTATGTGACGCGTTGGCCGGACCTCCAATTGCGTGACTTCGTAGAACAAGTGTAAATTCTCCTCATTAGAGGGAAACAACAATGGTACCCCTTCTATGACAATGGTCTGAATATTCAGTAGTGTATTTGTTGGCATGAGGTCACT
>NC_061819.1:18548019-18550519 GCF_019202785.1 Penaeus chinensis | reverse complement strand
TCTCTCTCTCTCTCTCTCTCTCTCTCTCTCTCTCTCTCTCTCTCTCTCTCTCTCTCTCTCTCTCTCTCTCTCGCTTACTCTCTCTCTCCCTCTGTGATCCCTTTTCTCTCTCTCTCTCTCTCTCTCTCTCTCTCACGTAGAGCCTTTTGTCTGTCTGCCTCTTTCTCATCCTTTCTTCTCTTGCTCTCTCTCTCTCTCTCTCTCTCTCTCTCTCTCTCTCTCTCTCTCTCTCTCTCTCTCTCTCTCTCTCTCTCTCTCTCTCTCTCTCTCTCTCTTTCTCTCTCCCTCTCTCTCTCTGATCCCTTCTCTCTCTCTCACTTAGAGCCAGAAAATCTGCGCAAATCTCATTGGGCTTCACGCAAACTCCAAATCACTTTCCATGAAACATTTCACGCGGCAGAGGAGGGCAATAGTGAGAGATTTAGATTAAGTTACCTATGACGCCATCGTTAGCGCGATAGCCCTTTCATTACCGACACGGCGTGGTACAATCGAGACCTGCCGTTTATGGGATCGCACAACAAAAGACAAGGGCGTGCGCGTGTGTGAGTGAGTTCGCGGCCGTATAATCCCTTGTGGACGGTTTATACGGCGCGCTTTGGAGCAACCTGGCAGGAACTTCCAAAGCCCGGGTGAGTCGTAAAAGTCTCCGGCCCAGCGCCTTTGCAAGCTAACCCAACTCGGGGACTACGGTTGCTACGGCATGGGTGGCACGGCATGGGACGGGACGGGACGGGACGGGACGGGACGGGACGGGACGGGACGGGACGGGACGGGACGACACGGGACGGCACGGGACGGCACGGCATGGGACGGGACGGGACAGAAGGGCAAAGAGTTCAGGCGTCGTAGGGTGTTTGTCTTTATAGCTAGAAATTGAGGTACGGGAAGGTACGACAAGGAGATAAGATGCCGTACAGTATTAGTCCTTATTGCCAGGAACTGAGGTACGGGATGGTATGGCAGGGGGTACAGCGAGGACGGCACGGTACTAAGGTACGGGACGATACGGCAAGGAAGCAAGGTACGGGAAGAGTTGGTACGGTACGGCGAGGCAGTTTCTTAGAGGCAGCTAGCAGATGCAACCAAAGTTAAATCTACCGTGAGAAGAAGAGGGAGAGGGGAAGGAGAGGAGAAGAACGAGGAAAGAAAGAAGAAAGGGAGAGGAGTAAGAAGAAATTGAAAAATAGTAGGAGAGGGACAAGAGCGATCGAGAGGTAGGTAGGAAAGGGTAAGGCGAAGAAGACGCACAGGAGAAGGAAGGGGAAGAAAAGGAATAAGGTACAGGACAATAAAAAAAGAGAAAAGGGCGATAAAGAAGAGAGGAACGACGGAAAAAAGAAAAAAGAGGAGAGGGAAAGAGGGAGAAAGGAGACCCACGAAAGACATGAGCATGGGAGACAAAACCTAGAACAAGGAGAACTTCAAAGAACGATAGGAAAGCGTAGAAATGGGAAGGGGAAGGGGAGAGAGAAGCGCGAGAGATCTCCATCCCGCTCGTTAAAGTTTATCCTCCCAAGTCCTCGCCTCGAATCGCTGCCGCCGAATCTCTCATTCCGATCATCGGCTCTAATCTCGTCCATCTCCGTCGTCGTCCACGTCTAATTAGGTCCGACTCGAAGCTCTTTATTTATGTGCCGGTGCGGGGCCGATCGGAGTGCCAGAGTGCCAGAGGACCAGAGGGCCACAGGGCCGACTCATCCCTCGGGCTCCGTCTCTCCTGCCACCCCTCCCTGCAACTCCCTCCTTCCCCCCCCTTCCCCTATCCCTCCACTCCCCATCCCTACTCCCTCTCTTCTATCCTTCCCTCCCCTCCCACCCTCCCTTTCCCCTCCAATCCCCCTCCCCCCTCCCTCTTCTTTTCCCTCCTCCCCTTCCCTCCCCCATCACTCCACCTCTCCCCTCCTCCCCTTCCCTCCCCCATCACTCCACCTCTCCCCTCCTCCCCCTACCTTTGGCTCTTCGGTTGTCGCTGTCGGAGATTTAGTGCAAGCAGGGAGAGGAATGAAGGGGGGGGGGGGCGGAGGGGGCTAGTAGGGGGGGAGGTTCGACGTCACAGCACTAAGGTCTTTTAAATGGAAAGCAAGCAAACGCGATATCTTCTGTTTATCTGTTTGTCTGTCTGTTTGTTGGTCTCTTCGTTTTTGTTTGTTTGTTTTGTCTACCGATCATAGTCTGTCATTCTGTCTGTTCCTCTCTCTCTATCTATCTGTCTATCTATTTATCTATCGATATACCTATCTATCTATCTATCTGTCTATCTATTTATCAGTCGATATACCTATCTATCTATCTATCTGTTTATCTATTTATCTGTCAATATACCTATCTATCTAGCTATCTGTCTATCTATTTATTTGTCGATATACCTATCTATCTATCTACCTATTTATCTATCTATCTGTCAATCTATCTATTCAAGTTTCTTTCTCTCTACCAAACTATTTATGATTTTTCTATCATATATATATTTTTTTTTATACAGCCATTCATTCCACTG
>NC_061819.1:18525519-18528019 GCF_019202785.1 Penaeus chinensis | reverse complement strand
TTCATATCTAAAGTGGGCGTGTGTTTATGTCTGTTTGTCTGTCTGTGTCTGCCTGGCTATTCGTGTGTGTTACATTCACATTATAAAAAAATATATATATACACACACACACACACACACACCCGTCGATAAGCATAAATCTCCCCTTTCCCTGTCCCTCGCTGCCCCCTACCCCCGCCCCCTCCCGATCCGCCCCCTCCCGATCCCAGACCAGATCCTGTCGGCGTTTTATGAGGCGGGCGACACCTCGCGGCGATCAGAGACATGCATTAGCGCGAAATACGCTGCTTATCTCCTTAATTGCCGTTTTCTTGGGCGTTTCGTTGCTTCGTCGGGTCGTTGCGTCGAGGATAATGTTTTTACGGCGCGGGGATGGAGTGGGACGGAGCGGCGGCGGACGGGCTGAGGGATGGGCGGACGGGCGGAGGGACGGGCGGACGGGCTGAGGGATAGGCGGACGGGTGGAGGGACGGGCGGACGGGCGGAGGGATGGGCGGAGGGATGGGCGGGCGGGCGGACGGGCTGAGGGATGGGTGGACGGGCGGAGGGATGGGCGGACGGGCTGAGGGACGGGCGGACGGGCGGAGGGATGGGCGGACGGGCGGGGAGGCTGAGGGATGGGCGTCGCGTGTTTCGGCTCTCTGGTCCGGTCTCGGCTTTGCTCTTTCTTTCTGCTTTTCCTTTATTTTCATCTTGATGTGTGTTTTTTTTCGTGTTTCCTATCGTTCTCTATTGTGTTCACTGCTCTTGTTCACTTTCTCTTTTCTGTTCATTTTTCTTTACTCTGTTGTTCTGTCTTTACTTTTCCGTGTTAACTTTCCTTTTTATGTCTCTTTTCCATTCCTTCACTTATCTTGCCCTTGCTTTATTTTTTTTTTTTTGTCTCTTCTCCTATATTTTCTCTCTCCTGTCTCACTTTCTCTTGCTTTATTTCTTTTTTTTATTTGCGTTCCCTCCCCTTCCCTTTTCGTCACTTCTTGCTGAATGTATGTGTATGTGCGTGAGCGTGTGCATATGTGTATGAATGCGTGTGTGTATGTTTGGTATACAGTAATTATTTATGACACGCTATTCTACTTGATATTAATTTCCTCTGTTTACTTTTAAAATTATTTTCGAAAGATTATTCAGCTTCGAGCCATATTTAAGTACTCAATACGTCGCTGGAAAGAAATGTGTACTTAGGAAGTATTTTCTCTCCCCTTCTCTTGCTTTTTCCTTCCCTCCATCCCTCCCTCCCTCCCTCCCTCCCTCCTTCACTTCACTTCTTCCTTCCTTCCTTCCCTCCCTTCCTCTCCCCTCATTATGTTCTTACTCTCACTCTTTCTTTCTACTTTTTTCTCTCTCTCTTTCATAATCTTTCTTTTTCTCTCTCCCCCACCTTCCCTCATTCTCTCTCTCTTTCATACTCTCTCTTTGCCTCTCTCTCTCTCCCTTTCTCTCATCTCACTCTCCATCTCACTCACTCTCTTCCCCTTTCTCGCCCCCCCCTCTCTCTCTTTCTCTCTCTCTCTCTCTGTCTCTCTCTCTCTCTCTCTCTCTCTCTCTCTCTCTCTCTCTCTCTCTCTCTCTCTCTCTCTCCTTTTCCCTTTCCCTCTCCATCTCCCTCCCTCCCTCCCTCCCTCCATCTCCCTCTCTCTCCCTCTCTCTCTCCCCTTCTCTCTCCCTCTCCCCTTCTCTTTCCCCCTCCCCTTCTCTCTCCCTCTCCCCTTTTCTTTCCCTCTCCCCTTCTCTCTCCCTCTCCCCTTCTCTTTCCCTCTCCCCTTCTCTCTCCCTCTCCCCTTCTCTCTTTCACTGCCCTTCTCACTCACTCCCTCTTCTCCTTTCTCTCTCCTTTCCCCTTCCCCTCTCCCACTGGCTTTCCCCTCGAGAACAGCCAGCACCCCCTGCCCCATCGCGAATCGCAAGAAAAAAGAAGAAGAAAGAAATTAAAGAAAAATGGAAAAAGAGAAAGAGAGAGAGACAAAAAAAAACTACCATGACACAGCTACCATGAGTCACTTGGTTCTCTCGGGTTCTGCACTATTCATGTGGTCGTCGACATTGCATTCCTTTTCCGATTTTCTCCTTCTTCTTCCTCTATTTTTCGTTTTCTTTTAATTCTTTTCCGTCGTCTTCGGTCTTTCGCATTTTTGTTATTGATTTCGATTTTGGAGGTCATGGTGTTGTGATTCAGGGTTTGTATGTGTGAGAGAGAGAGAGAAAGGGATGAAGGGAAGAAAGAAAGGAAGTGAAAGACGAATGAAGGAAAAAGAACGGAAGAAAGAAAAAATAAAGAGAAAGAAAGCGAGAGAAAAAGAAAAAGAGAGAAAGAAAAAAACTAAGAGAGAGAGAGAGAGAGAGAGAGAAAGAGAGAGAGAGAGAGAGAGAGAGAGAGAGAGAGAGAGAGAGAGAGAGAGAGAGAGAGAGAGAGAGAGAGAGAAAGATAGATAGAGAGCTAAAGAAAGAGATGGAAAAAAAGAAAGTGAAAAAAAAGAAAAAATAAGAAAGAGATAGAGAA
>NC_061819.1:18518019-18520519 GCF_019202785.1 Penaeus chinensis | reverse complement strand
CGTACGTGAATTCGTCCCCTACATCCCCCACACACCCCCTTCCCCCTTGCGGCCCGTGGGCGGAAGGGCGAAAATCAACTCTTTTTTCTGACATTTTTATCTTGGACCTGATAAACAAAAGACGCCGAAAGAGCGCGGTGATGGACGAAATTCCCGGTATGTAGACGCCCACGAACGCCCTTAACCCGCCCACGCCCACGGATGATAAGCTGCAAAAACCACCCGCGACGATGGAACGAGAACGCGGGAAAGACGGGGAGGGAGAAGGGGCGGTTTGGCGGTTGGGGAGGGGGGGTCAGGGCGGTGTCTGTCTGTCTGTCTGTGTCTCTCTTTCTCTTTCTCTCTGCTCTGTCTCTCTCTCTCTCTCTCTCTCTCTCTCTCTCTCTCTCTCTCTCTCTCTCTCTCTCTCTCTCTCTTTCTCTCTTTCTCTCTATCTATCTATCTTTCTTTCTCTCTCTCTCTCTCTCTCTCTCTCTCTCTCTCTCTACCTATCTTTCTCTCTCTCTCTCTTTCTCTCTCTTTTCTCTCTCTCTCTCTTTTCTCTCTCTCTCTCTCTCTCTCTCTCTCTCTCTCTCTCTCTCTCTCTCTCTCTCACCCTTTCTTTATCTCTATCTGTATCCCTCCTTCTCCCTCTCCCTTTCTTTCTCTTGACCTTCCTTCGTCCCTTGCCTTTCTCTTACCTTTCACTTTTCTCCTCCTCCTCTTCTTCCTTCTCCTCTTTTTCCCTTCACCATGGATGCTCCACTGAAGGAGATGACGCTTCTTACAGAGACCAAGAAATTTTAATTTGAAAATATTCGCGTGTTTTGCCTTGATCTCATTGTTAAGGCGAGATATTGCGGAGTATTATGATACGAGTCTCTCTTCTCTCTCTCTCTCTCTCTCTCTCTCTCTCTCTCTCTCTCTCTCTCTCTCTCTCTCTCTCTCTCTTCACGTCTCTTTTCTTCTCATATCTCCTTTCTCCCTCATTTCCCTTCCCGCCCTCCCTTCCTCGCTCACGCCCTCTCTCCCTCCCTCCCCCACTCTCTCCCTCTTAACATACTTCCCTCCCTTTCTTCCCTCTCTCTCTCTGTCTCCCTCCCTCCCTCTCTCCCTCCCTCCCTCGCTCCTTCTTTCTCTCTCCCTACCTTCCTCCCTCCTTCCCTCCCTCCCTCCCTCTTTCTCTCTCCCTACCTGTCACCCTACTTTTCTCCCTCTCTCACTCCCCCTCTCCCTCTCCCTGCCGTTTTCTTAGCTCGCGCCTCCGTTGGCTTGATAAATTTTCATAAACACAGCCGCTGCAGTGAAGATTAAAATCCTATAAGAAATACTCCTTGATTCGCCGTTGCTGTTATTATCATCTTCATTATCTATCTCTTTCCTCATTTATCTGTTAGTGTTTTTTTCTTTAATTTTATTCAGTATAATTCTTTCTTCTCTTTTCTCCCGTTCTTTCTCTTATCTTACCTTTTTTTTTATTCCTACGAAACGGAAATATTTAATATACCTGAACATTCCTTTCGGGGTTTCGCTCTCGACGGCCTTTCATCTACTAAGGTTCCCGGATGTAGTCCTTACAGGCTTTCAAATGCTCTCTTCCGGCGCCTCGCTCCACGTTGCGCTGTCGCTGTTGCTGTTGCTGGAAAGGACAGGCCGCAGCTGTTAGTGCTGCTGCTGCTGTTCTGTTGTGGTTGTTGCTGGCATTTTTTTTTCTCAGTCTGTTTGTCTGTCTGCCTCTCTTTCTCTCTCATACTCTCTCTCTCTATCTCTCTCTCTCTCTCTCTCTCTCTCTCTCTCTCTCTCTCTCTCCTGTTTTTGATTCTGGTTGATTGTATTTTGTGTCTGTCACTGCTGTTCTTCTTGATTTTTGTCTTTGCTGCTGTAAGTGATGCTGGACAGGTTGTGGTAATTATTTTAGCTGTTGGTGCTGCTATTAATGCTGTTCTTGTTACCTCTAGTGTTGCCGATGCTGTTGGTGAAAATCGAAAAGACCGAAACTGCTTTTTTTTTTTCAAGGACAATAATCTGGAATATTGGTAACAGCGCACGTTGTGATTACGAGATTTAACAACCTTTCTCGTTGATGATTGTTTCTGATAATTTTGATTGTTATGACGATGCCAGTATCAATATCGCTATTCCGGGATTGAGAATCTTGATTAAGCCTAAACAGGATTCTGATGTGCTTTTCAGCCTTTTCATTAACTTAATCCGTGACTGCATATTTTTTTTTTTTTTTTTTTTTTTTTTTTTTTTTTTTTTTTTTTTTTTTAAGTCGTCAAGGTCAGCGGAGAATACTCGCATCGCCCTTGCCTTGTTTTCGTCTTTCTATTCAATTCTGTATTAACTCCACGTTCTGTTTTCTTTATTCAAATTCTGAATCCTCCAGCCGATTAATATTCAGAACAAACAGTAGTAGTGAATGAGAAGAAAAGAAAACAAATAAAAAATGCCATACAGAACAGAAAAAAGAGAGGGGAAAAGGGCGAGTTGTTAAAGAGAGGGTAAGCTTAGTCCGGAC
>NC_061819.1:18510519-18513019 GCF_019202785.1 Penaeus chinensis | reverse complement strand
TTCTTTCCATTCCTCCTCTGTACCCTCCACTTCCCTCCTGCCCTCCCCTCCACCGTCCACTTCCCTTCAGCCCTCCCCTCCACCTGCCACTTACCTCCACCTCTCCCGTCCACCCGCCACTTCTCTCCATTCCTCCACTTCCCTCCAGCCCTCCCCTCCACCGTCCACTTCCCTCCAGCCCTCCCCTCCACCCTCCACTTCGCTCCAGCCACGCAGGAGAGAGTGTGTCAGAGGAGAAGGAAACGGGCATACACCCCTCAACCCCCCCACCCCCCAACCCAATCAGGCAAGACGGGGTACAGATAGAATGAAAAGGGGGAATTATAACCTTCAATCCACCTCCCTTTCCCCCTTTCCCCCTTTCCCCCATCTGCCTTATCCCTTCCTATTTCCCTTCTTCCCCACCAGCATCCAGTTCCCCATACAACATCGTTTCCTCTCTTCTCTCTCCTTTTCCTCTTTTCCATTTCCCTCTCCTTTACTCTTTCCTTTTCCTTTGCCCTCACTCCCTCCGTCTCCGTCTCCCTCTTCCCGCATTACTTTCCCTTTCCCTCTTCCCTTACCCTCACCCTCTCCGTCTCTCTTCCTCCCTCTCCCTCTCCCTCTTCCTCTCTGCCTCCCTCGCCCCCCTCTCCCTCTTCCTTTCCATCCCCCTCTCCCTCTCCTCCCCCAACCTCCCTTCTCCCATACCCCACCCCCCCACCCCCCTCCTTCCCTCCACAGCCCTCTTAACCCGCGCCTCGGGCCACCAGGCGGCAGTTGAGGTCGCTTGATCGCCGAGGAAAGCGCGACGTACGGGGTCATAAGCGGATACAATGCACCCGTTTAGGCCCGCGAGTTCCCTTGGGATGCCCGACGGTTGCTCAGGGAGGGGAAAGGGGTACGAAGGCACGGGGGGCAGGAGGGGAGGAGGAGGGGGGGGGGTTGGGAGGTACTTTGTAGCACACATTCGTATCTATAGGGATAGACTATATAGCGGATGCGTCTTGCATGTATTGGGGATATGTTGTGTAGTGTATATATAAGGTATATACCGAGGTGATACCCGATTCTATTTATTTAGACATATGTGTGTGTGTGTGTGTGTGTGTGTGTGTGTGTGTACGTGTGCGTGTGTTTGTTTGTTTGTTCAACAACCATTTATTCCGCTGCAGGATCTAGGCTTCTCCCAATTTATTACTGAGAGTCATTTGGCAGTAACACCCCTACCTGATTGGATGCCCTTCTCAATCAACCGCGGCTCAGCCCACTACCACTTATGCCACGGCGGTGACCTTCCCTACGACACCTGCGCCCAACCTCTCAAGGCGACATTTTCCCGCTGTGCGATCAGGCTAGCCTCCGGGCTAGTACAGTGGTAACGTGTCGGCCTCTCATCCGAGGGGTCGGCGGTTCGCGCCCCGCCCAGGCACGAGAAGTTGCAATTGTCGCCTGGAGGTTACTGCTGTGACTGGGCACCACGGCGGGTAAGGACTAAGACGAGTCAGCACCAGCTGACACACGTTAGCGAGTCGGCATTAGTCGACACAGGCCGGGCTCCCCTCATTGGCATAGCCCGGGCGAAGCTCAGCTTCGCATATCGGACTTATCCTTATGCGATCAGGCTCGACCGCAGGCATCTTTTACAACTGCCGTGGCGGGGAATTGAACTCGGGAATCCAGTGCTCCATCCACTGGACCATGGCGGCAATTATATGATATATATATATATATGTATATATATATATATTCATATACATACACTCATATGTATATGTATATGTATGTGTATATGTGTATATATATACATGAATGTATATGTATATAAATATACATATACATATATATACGAGGGGCGTTCATCAAAGATTTCCCCTAATCACAGGAATAAAAGGTAATAAATAAATAAATATTCCTGTGTATATATATGTATGTATATATACACACATTGTGTGTATAGATACATATATATATGTATATACACATTGTATATATATATATATATATATATATATATATATATACACACACACACATATATATATATATGTATAAATATGTGTATGTATATATGTATGCATGCATGTATGTATGCATGTATGTGTGCATATGCATGTATGTATAATTTTGGCAAAGGTATCTGTACACGCACACACGGCCGCGCTCACGGGACGCGATCATCCGGAAGGGCGACGGTCGCGCCCGCTTTTGTCTCCGCTCTCGTGGTACGTTCTTCGTGGATCATTACGTCCCGTGTGTGTGTGTGTGTGTGTGTGTGTGTGTGTGTGTGTGTGTGTGTGTGTTCGGCGATGAGTAGTTAGGGAAGAGGTAGGGCGAGGGGGGGATGGGGGTAGAGGAGGTAGTGGAGGGTTAGGGGAGGGGGGAGAGGTGAGCGCGCCGCGTGGTCTAATTTAAAGGGGTTCGGTTCGGTGTGAAAGATAGGGAGGTGTTCTTTTATTCATCTATTTATTTCCTTTATTCCCTGTTTGTCGGATTCGTTGTCGCAGGTCTTGGTTTCTCT
>NC_061819.1:18503019-18505519 GCF_019202785.1 Penaeus chinensis | reverse complement strand
GAGGATTAGACGTCCTCAGTAGGGGAGGGCAGGAGGACGGGGGAATAGACGTCCTGTGTCCCAAAGGTGTCGTAGGTTTTTCCCCCTTCCGGTCTACGATATATTTTTTTTTCCTTTTTCTTTTTTTTCCTCTCACTCTTCCTCGTCTTCCCCTTTTATAGAAGGTGGGAAAATTATGATGTGAGAATCAGCGTTTTATTTATATGATGGGTACGCGCCTGTGCGCTCGCGCCTGTGTGTGTAAAAAGGATTAGTTATGTTCCATCAGCTACTACTAAAGGGTTGCCACGACGGTTCTCTCTCTCTCTCTCTCTCTCTCTCTCTCTCTCTCTCTCTCTCTCTCTCTCTCTCTCTCTCTCTCTCTCTCTCTCTCTCTCTCTCCTTCTCTCCCTCTCCCTCACTCCCTCCCTCCTTCCCTCCCTCCCTCCCTCCTTCCCTCCCTCCTCTCTCCCTCTCTCTCTCTCTCTCTCTCTCTCTCTCCTCTCTCTCTCTCTCCTCTCTCACTCTCTCCTCTCTCACTCTCTCCTCTCTCTCTCTCTCCTCTCTCCTCTCTCTCTTCTCTCCTCTCTCTCTCCATCTCCCTCTGCCTCTTCCTCTCCCCTCCCTCACCTTTCTATTTCCCACCCTCTTCCTCATTCTACTCCCTCTCCACTTCTCCTTCATCCTTCTCTCCCTCACCCTTTCCTCATTCTTCCTTTTCTTACCCTCTCTCTCATCCTTCTGTCTCCTTTCTCATTCTCCTCTCAATCTCTCCCTCATACTTCTTCTCACCCTGTGTCTCATCCTTCCCATTCTCTCTCCTCCTTCATCCATCCCTTTCTCACCTTTTCCTTCATCCTCATCCCTTTTCCTCCTATCTCGTTCTCTTTCTTCCTCTTTGAATATCTTACTATTCATCATCCTTTTAACCCTTTTATTTTTTTCTCTATTATCTACATTTTTTTCTTTTCTTCCCTGTCCCTCATTCGTCTCCCTTTCACCCTTCCCTCATCCTTCTCCCTCTTCCTTCTTCTCCCTCGCATCCTCACCATCACATCTTTCTCTCGTTTAGCTGTCTTTCTCACTTTTTCCCTTATGCTTCTCCCTCTCACCCTTCCCTCATCTTCATCTCCTCCCCACTTTCATCCTTCTCCCTCTCACTCTCACCCTCACCGTTACCCTCACCCTCATCCTTCTCCTCTTTTTCTCGTCCTCACCCTTCTCTCGCTCACTCTCACCCTTTTCGTTCTTCTCCTTCCCTTACCCTTATCCTTCTCCTCCTTTCCCCACCTTCATACTTTTCACCCTCATCCTTCTCCCTCACCCTTACCCTCATCCTTCTCCTTCTCTCACCCTCACCCTTCTACTCTCACCCTCACCCTTCTCCCTCTCACCCTCACACTTCTCCCTCTCACCTTCACCCTACTACCTCTCACCCTCACCCTACTCCCTGTCCTTCCCAGAACCGAGCAAGGGATAAGGGGGCAGGGGGATCGAGGAGGGGAAGGTAAGGGTGGTTCGAGGGGGAGGGTGGGGGAGAGGGAGGTAGAGAGAGAGGGAGGGAGAGAGGGAGAGGAAGAGGGAGGGGGAGAGGGAGAGGAAGAGGGAGGGGGAGAGGGCGAGGGCGAGGGAGGGGAAAAGGGAGAGGGAGATGGAGGGGAAGAGGGAGAGGGCGAGGGAGGGGAAGAGGGAGAGGGAGGGGAAGAGGGAGAGGGAGAGGGAGGGGAAGAGGGAGAGGGAGAGGGAGGGGAAGAGGGAGAGGGAGAGGGAGAGGGAGGGGGAGAGGGCGAGGGAGGCGATGAGGGACAGGGAGAGGTAGGGAGAGAGAGAAGGAGGGGAAGAGGGAGGGGGAGAGGGAGGGGGAGCCACGTAGAGCCCAAGGCGTCCGCTGGGAGTATACGCACCACTGATCCATTTTGAACCCGCCGTATTGCCAAAGAAATCTCATTTTGATCCTGTGAAAGAGAAAAAAAGGAAACCAAAAAAAAAAAGAAGGAAAGGGGGGGGATCATGTTCTTGTTTTCTTAGATATATGTGTAATTAATTTTTATCATGGATAGGTTTTTTTTTTTTTGTTTTTTTTTTTTTGTTTTTTAGATTTTATTTTTCTTGGTTTATTATTATCCGTTTTTTTCTTTATTCATTTTTTTTTTTTTTTTTTTTTTATGCCTAGGGAGAGTATAAGTGTTTTCTGTTTTCGGCTCCCGGATTTATTGTTAATTAACTCGTAGGCTTACTTTTTTTTCTTTTCTCGGAGAGGAAAAGAGAGAGAGAAAAAAATAATGGAAGTGAAATATAGAGAAAGTTGCGAAAGGAGAAGGAGACTGATAAATTAACTATATGAATGAGGGAAAAGTTACGTTGTCTTATTTAAATTTCTCCCATTTCGCTATTTTTTTCCTATACGTTACTAACGGGGAGAATTATCCTAAACAAGAAAGAGAGAAAGAAAGGAAGAAAAGAAAGAAAGGGAGGAAGCAAGGAAGAAAGAAAAAAAGAAAGGGAGAAAGAAAGGAAGAAA
>NC_061819.1:18478019-18485519 GCF_019202785.1 Penaeus chinensis | reverse complement strand
AGGAGAAAGAGAAATGAAAAGGAAAAGAAATGGAGATTAAAGATCTATTTATTGCTGATGTTATTATTACTTCGTATCGAACTTATTTGCTGAATAGTAAAACAAGTCGACCGTTTTTCGTGATGCTTCCTCCTTTCTTCCTTTCCTTTCCTCCCTTCCCGCTCCCTTTTCTTCCCTCCCTTCTCCCTTTTCTTCCTTCCTTCTTCCTTTTCTTCCCTCCCTTCCTTCTCCCTTTTCTTACTCCATTACTCCTTTTCTTTCCTGCCTTCCTTCTCCCTTTTTTCCTCTCTTATTCATTATCTTCCTTTCCTTCCTTCTACATTATCTTTCCTCACTTCCTCCCTTCTTCCTTTTCTTCCCATTCCCCTATCCCCTTCCTTTCTGAGCCCTCTCTCCTTTGTTCACTCCCTCCCTATCTCCTCCTCCTTCCTTTCTTCCTTGCCTTCCCTTCCTCCAGTCCTTCCCTTCTTTCCCATTCTCTTTCCTTCCCATCGCCCTCGCTTTCCTTCCTTCCTTCCTTCATTCCCCCTCTCCTTCCTTCCCGCCACCCCCCACCCCCTTCCTTCTTCTATCTCCCTACTTCCCTTCCTTCCCATTTTTCGGTTCCCCCCCTTCCCCCCTACCCCTCTCACTCTCCTTCCTTCCCGTTTTTTTTCTCCTCGCCTTCCTCCTTCCTTTCCTTCCTTCCCCTCCTTACCTCTCTCCTTCCTCCCCCTCCTTATCTCCCCCCCCCCCCCCCAAGACTGCCGCTACCAAGGAAGTCTGCGATTTCCTGCGTTTTTGAAAGTAAGGACTTTACGACTATATGAATATCGGAACTTCCCTCAGAATTCTCCAGGAATATGTAAAGGGGAGGGAAGGGGGGAAGGGAGGGGGGAAAAAGGGGGAAAGGTACGGTTAGGGAGCTCTTGGTATTCCCCATTATGTTCCTTCATGCCTTCCTTGGTCTCCTCTCCTTTCCGAATATCTTATCTCCTCTCCCCGCAGCTTCCTTCGCATCGCCACCTCCCCGTCTTCATCTCTCCTCATCTGCCCTTTCTCTTTACTCTTTTCCCTCCCCCTCCCTACTCTTCTCCCCTCGTCTCCTCCCCTCTCATCTGCCCCTTCTCTTTACTGCTTTCCCTTCCCCCCCCCCACTTCTCCCACTCCTTTTCCTCCCCTTCCATTCTCCTCCCCTCTCTCTGCATCCCCGTCCTCGCCCCCTCTCCTCCTCGACCCCCCCTCTCCCCAACCCTCCCCCTCCCCGACCCTGAAATGCAAGTCAATCGCCGCTTCTAAATTCTTCGCTGGAAACACTGGTACCCTGGCAAGAAAAGAAGGAAGAAAAGGGAGGGTAGGGAGGGAGGGAGAGAAGTGAGTAGGAGAGAGAAGAAGGAAAAGTGATGTTATCTTCGAGTGCTGTAGAAATGCCTTCTCTCTATCTCCCCCTCCCTCTCCCCGCTCTCTCCTCCTTTCCGTCGATTTAAGACCGGAGGATATGAGGTGAATGTCGGTTATTTGCGGTGCCGCCCGCGAGTATGCGGAGCTGCCTCTAGTTGGAGGGGGGCAGGGGAGTTCTTTTCCGGTTTGGGTGTTTGTTTTGCTTGAGTATTAACACATGCAAGCACACGGACACATGCGCACATGAATAAGCACGCGCACGCGCACTCAGAAATACAAACACTCACTCACTCACTCACTTTCTCACCCACTTACTCAGTCAATCACTCACTCACTCACTCACTCACTCACTCACTCACTCACACACTCACACTCTCACACTCTCACACTCACACACTCACACACTCACGCACGCATACACAGGGGCAGTAGCAGGCCTTTGTTTCATCCCAATTCCGTAAGTGTGTGTGTGTGTGTTTATGTTTATCCACGTTTCATTGTGAGGGCGTCTGTTTCTATGTATATGTGCGTTTATATGTATTTACGCATATGTGCACATACTTTTGCGCGTATACTTGCGTACGGCCGTATGTAAATGAGCACACTCATATGTGAGCGAAGCCACGGGGCTTTGATCCCGCCAGTCTTAATAGAGTCGAGAGGAAGCCACGCAACACGAAACAGCGCGCTCCCGCCGTGGCAACAGATCCTAATTCATTTAGGTTCGACTAGCTAAAGGCGAGGCTTGGCATAACTAATTACAGGATCCTTCAGGTGGTGCTTGGGGGATGGGGAGATAGGGAAGGGTGAGGGGGTATGGGATGGGGTAAGGGGGGTATGGGATGGGGTAAGGGGGTTAGGGAAGGGTGAAGGGGGTAAGGGATGGGGCAGAGGATGGGGTAAGGGGGTTAGGGAAGGGTGAAGGGGTGTAGGGTTTAAGGAAGGGGGCAGGGGATGGAATAGAGGAGGGGGGAATGGGGGATGGGGAAGGGTGAAGGGCTGTAGGGAGGTGGGACAGCGGGGGTGGGGATGGGGCAGGGGATTTAGAAAGGGGAGAAGGCTAAGAAGGGCGTAAAGGGAGGATGAGAGAAAGGTGGGAGAGGAGGAGGAAGGGGAAGAAGTGGAGCTGGAGTTAAGTGGATTCACCTATAAATTGGCAGAAACACCCTCAACGCAGCGGGCTTCCTGCATCATTTCGTTTCCCCGACTGCCGCCCTGCCGCCCTGCCGCCCTGCCGCCCTGCCACCAAGCGGAAGGCACGCGGCGAAACTAGTCGAACTTGGAAGGGGGTGGAGGGAGCAGCAGGGAATCGCATCCGATCAGGTTTTAGAAAATTGTATAATAAACATTTTAAGTCAAACTTCAATGGTGAATATTTGCAACTGAACTTCTTTACTGCGGTTTCTTGATCCAAAAATAAAAATAATAATAACATTTCATAACTTTGGCTCTCCAAGGTACGTATGACGAACTCTGCTCATAATACCCTTTGTGGTGAGACGACAGCGGTTTTGCAAGTCGTTCTCACAAATTAAAGGAACTGCTTTTTCAGTGATTTATCTATTGAAAGACGGAAACGGAGGCGGAAGCTCCGTATGCATCACAACAACCGCGAAATGTTGCATAAATTGATAAGAGAGAATCTGTCGTTGCATCGGTTTTGCATTGTGTGTATTTTTTTTCTTGTTATTCATATGTTATTTCTTATCTCTTTTTCACTGTTAGTTTATTTTACGTAAGTATAGTTCCTATTTACTTATTTGGACACACACACACACACACACACACACACACACACACACACACACACACACACACACACACACACACACACACGTACACACATACACACATACATGTGCATACACATGTGTGTATGTGTGCGTGCGTGTGTGTGTGTGTGTGTGTGTGTGTGTGTGTGTGTATGCATGTGTTTATACATATATCTATATATGTATATATACATACATGGAGACACCACATCTTCGACCCATCAGAAAAGCAAAACAAATTAAAGCTCGATTTACTCTTCCGTTGAGGCCTTTCCCTTCCAGGAGAGAGAGAGAGAGAGAGAGAGAGAGAGAGAGAGAGAGAGAGAGAGAGAGAGAGAGAGAGAGAGAGAAGGAGCTGTCAGGCTTTTGCAAAACTCCTTAGCGTGATGTAGGAAGACTCGGGCTGACCTCAAGTGGGCTGTGTTTCATGACTCGCTCCCTCCCCCTCCCTCCCCCTCTCTCCTCCCTCTCCTCGCTTACCTTCCCTGTCCCTCTCGTCTCTCTTCTCCTTCTCCTCCCTCCCCCCTCCCTCTCTTTACTTCCTTCCTTCCCATCCCTTCCCCCCTTTCCTCCCTCCCCTCGCTTCTCTGCGCCCCCTTTCCTCCCTTCCCTCCTTTTCTTCCCCTATCTCCTCCCTGCTCTCGCTTCTCTGACCCTCTCTCCTCCATCTCCTCCCCTTGCTCCCTCTCTCCCCTCCATTCACCTTTCACCCTCCCTCCACTCCCTTTCCTCTCTTCCCTTCCCCTTCCCTCCTCTCCTCCCTTCCCTCTCTTCCCTTTCCCTTTCCTCCTCTCCTCCCTTCCCTCTCTTCCCTTCCCCTCCCTCCCTCTCCTCCCTCTCCTCTCTTCCCTCTCTTCCCTTCCCCTCCCTCCCTCTCCTCCCTCTCCTCTCTTCCCTACTTCTTCTCCTCCATTCTCCCTCCCCCCTCCCCCTCTCCTCTCTTCCCTACTTCTCCTCCATCCTCCCTCCCCCCTCCCCCCCCCTCCCCCTCCCCCTCAGGACAATCTGGCAATTATCCTCCTCTCGGCTTGTTGCGTCGCGGGCTTTGCGGCGGTCGGCGTTATTTTGCGAAGAGGAACAGGGAGGGAAGAAGAGAGATGGAGGAAGGATATGAGGGGTTTGCTTGGACCTGTTATCTTTTCTTATCTGATTATGATTTCATATTTTCTGTTATGGATATATGTGTGTGTATATATATATGTGTGTGTGTGTGTGTATGCGTGTGTGTGTGTGTGTGTATGTGTGTGTGTGTGTGCAATGCATATGCAAGTAAGTGTATGGATATATATTTGTTTTCTTCCTTTTTTTATCTTCGTTTTGTTGCCGCGCCTCTCGTTCTGTTGTTTCTTTTGCTCCTGCTATTGCATTTTCTTACTCTTCTGCTCTTTATACAACTGCTTCTCGGTGTTGCATCTTCCAGTTCTTCATCCGCTATTTTCCCATTTGCCTCTACCGTTTCTTTTACTTTTTCCTTTGTTCCTTTTGCTTTTGCATCTTTCGATTCTCTGTCTTATTTCTTTCTGTTTATGCTATTTTTTGTTGTTTATTATTTTTCCTTGCTTCTCTTTCTGTGGCGTTTTATGATTCTGCTTATTAATTATTATTATTGTCTGAGAGAGAGAGAGAGAGAGAGAGAGAGAGAGAGAGAGAGAGAGAGAGAGAGAGAGAGAGAGAGAGAGAGAGAGAAAGAGAGAGAGAAAGAGAGAGAGAGAAAGAGAAAGAGAGAGAGAGAGAAAGAGAAAGAGAGAGAGAGAGAGAGAGAGAGAGAGAGAGAGAGAGAGAGAGAGAGAGAGAGAGAGAGAGAGAGAGAGAGAGGAAAGCGAGAGAGGGAGAGAGGGAGAGAGGGAGAGAGGGAGAGAGAGAGAGAGAGAGAGAGAGAGAGAGAGAGAGAGAGAGAGAGAGAGAGAGAGAGAGAGAGAGAGAGAGAGAGAGAGAGAGAGAGAGGAAAGCGAGAGAGAGAGAGAGAGAGAGAGAGAGAGAGAGAGAGAGAGAGAGAGAGAGAGAGAGAGAGAGAGGAGAGAGAGAGAGAGAGAGGAAAGCAAGAGAGAGAGAGAGAGAGAGAGAGAGAGAGAGACAGAGAGAGAGACAGAGAGAGAGAGAGAGAGAGAGAGAGAGAGAGAGAGAGAGAGAGAGAGAGAGAGAGAGAGAGGAAAGAAAGAGAGAGAGAGAGAGAGAGAGAGAGAGAGAGAGAGAGAGAGAGAGAGAGAGAGAGAGAGAGAGAGAGAGAGAGAGGAAAGCAAGAACGAGAGAAAGAGAGAGAGAGACAGAAAGAAAGAAAGAAAGAAAGAAAGAAAGAAAGAGAGATAGATAGAGAGAGAGAAAGCGAGGGAGAACGGAGAAAGAAAGAGGAAGTGAGAGACGAATGAACGAGCGAACGAGCACATGCAAGCAATTTTATTTCTAAATTCATCTTTGATCTCCGATCCTTTTGGTATAAATCCTCAGCGAAAAGCCGAAGCGGAAATGTTATTCGCACATGACTCGCACAAGGCACCGCACAATTCTGTTTCACGTCCAGAAGAACCAGGCCGACAACGAACACACGCATAATTTGCATAAATATCAATCGTATTGGGAGTCACGTTTCCCTCCCCCTCTTTGCTAATGAATACACTGCCGTGCCATTAGAAAAGGCAATGTTCTATCAAACGCATTAGCATATCAGATGTCAACAAAGGCGCCGTGGGATGCCGTCTTTTTCTGTTATGATTAGGAGATAAACACATCGATCACCGAGGGACGCCATCGGGACGCGCTTAAAGAGGAGAGTGGAAAAGCGAATTGGATTTTTTTTTCCCGCGTTTTGTCTGAACGGGATCTAATTTCCTAATTTGATATATATTTTAATTAAGTGTTACACCGTTCTTTTTTTCTAATCGTTTGACATTAGTTTATCAATACATTTCAACTGATAGAATAACGTGCATAAAAAAAAAAGATGAAGATCGCCTTCCGCTTACCGATAGATGACGTCATTTCCCGCCTTGCAATTGTAACACGTACGTAAGCTTTAGGTAAAATGTGAACAGGATTTTGGGTAAAACTGAAATACGATAAAGTGAAATCCTATTTTGCATCAGAGGTCCATGTGGCACACGACGTTATATTCCTTGTTTTATGTCAATTTGCCTGTCGGTCCGGGCCTAATGAGTCGCCCGCTAATTAGCCGAATTGTTCATTATTCCAGCTGATGGCAGTGCGTCAAAATGGAGTTTATTTAGCGGTGATTTTGCGTATGATTTCTGCTTTTCGGCTGTAGGAGTTCGTAAATAGTTCGTGATATACAAAAGTTTTGATATTGCTCTGGAGAAGATAATAATGATAATGACTACAATGATAATAATGGAAATAAGAGTGATGATAATAATAGCAGCAAGAAAATATAAATAATAATAATAATTATTATTATTATGAACACTGCACATAGATAAATCCATAACCTCTGATTTTTTCTTCATCCATCAAAAAAAAACAAAACTAGCGCAGACCTCCCCCTACCCACCCCCCACCCCCCCGATTCCCGACCCCCGGCCCAAATCGCCATACCTCCTTCGCCTCGCCCTTCGAAGCCCTCGTACCCCCGATTTCGAAAATGAAATCGGTAATTGCAAAGTCGATTACTCTGAATGTCCCTCTGATTGATCACCGTCTTCGCGGAGTGAAGAGGGCGAGTCGTGAATTCTAATCAGGCTGATCAAATGTTCCATCCTTCCCTTCCTTTCTTCCTTCCTTCCTTTCTTCCTTCCTTAAGGCTTTCTTTTCTTTCTTTCTTCTCTCCTCCCTTATTTCTTTCCCCTTTTTGCCCTCTTGCAGCGGCAGCTCCTCCGCGGAAAAAGAACCAACTGCTCAGTTTTGCGCGGGAAGGAAAATTCGAAAGTGGCGATAATGAGGCTGATTAAAAGACGGCAGGCAGAAAGACAGACAAATAAACTAAAAAGCACACATACGCACAGACAGACAGACAGACAGACAGACAGACAGACAACAGACAACAGACAGACAGACAGACAGACAGACAGACAAACAAACAGACAGACAGACAGACAGACAGACAGACAGACAGACAGACAGACAGACAGACAGACAGACAGACAGACAGACACAACAGCGTGCAACATTAGTGTCTAGGAATGAAAGCGCCACGGAAGATTATAGAATATTCCAGAAGGTTCTTCACTAATTTCGTAATGCCTGAAATATGTCGGAGGCGAACATTAGAAGAGTTTAGAACTATCGATATCATTTTTTTTTCTTCTTCTTTCTGAGCAATGATTCTTTACGTCACTGAATAATTGTTAATTATATCCAAATGATGATTCGTCTGTGTCATCCCTTTTTATAGGCCTAT
>NC_061819.1:18465519-18470519 GCF_019202785.1 Penaeus chinensis | reverse complement strand
TTTCTGGGCCTTTTGATGCCGATGTCATTTATTTCTCTGCATGTGAGGTTGATTATGTTCAAGTGTGTGTGTGTGTGTGGTTTTCCTTTCTTTTCTATTTGTTTATTAGGTGGAGGGGGGTAATAGGCGAAGGGGCGGAAGGGAGGGGAATAGGAGGAAGGGAAAAGGGGTGGGGGATGGGGAGTGGTGATGATAGGGAAGGAAGGGGGGGTAGGGGAAATGAGAGGGATGAAGAGGGATGGGAGGGATTAGGAGAAAGGAGAGAGATGAAGGCAGAAGGGAAGGAAGGTAAGGAAAGGATGAGAAAGGGAGAAGGGGGGAAGGAATGAAGGAAGAGGGGCAGAAGAAGGGAAGAGAGGGAAGGCAAGGCGAGAAAGGAAGGGGGCTCGAGAAGGATGGAGGCAGGAAGGAAGGGGAGGGAGGGGAGGGAGGGAGTGGTGGTAGGGGGTATAATGCTTTGACGACTGTGGTGATGAATGGCTTGCATTTGGGTGGTGCTCTGTTTTTGTACAAAGCTTAAATAGAAGAATGGTTGTATTATATGTTTAGGAACCTTCTTTATATAGTTATTTCATTGACGTTTCTTTTTATACTTTTTCCCTCTATAACTCTCTTCTACCCTTGCTTCTCTCCCACACTCTCTCTTTCTGCATCTTTCTGGGGAGCGGAGGGGAGAGGATGAGGAAAACGGAGGAGGAGGTGAAGGGGGAGGGGATTGAGGGGAAGGAGGAAAAGGGGTGAGGAGGGAGACGAAGAGAACGGGGGAGGAACGGATAAGAGGGAAGTAGGAAAAGGGATGAGGAGAGAGAGGAGGTGTAGAGAAGGAAAACGGGGGAGAACGCAGATAGGGGATTGGGGAAAGAGGAAAAGGGATGAGGAGAGAGAGGAAGTGGAGGAGGAAAACGGGGAAGAACAGAGGGAGGGGATTGGGAAAAGAGGGGAGAGAGGAAGTGGAGGAGGAAAACGGAGGGAAGGGAATGGGGAAAGAGGAAAAGGGATGAGGAGAGAGAGGAAGTGGAGGAGGAAAACGGGGGAGAACAGAGGGAGGGGATTGGGAAAAGAGGAGAGAGAGGAAGTGGAGGAGAAAAACAGAGGGAAGGGAATGGGGAAAGAGGAAAAGGGATGAGGAGAGAGAGGAAGTGGAGGAGGAAAACGGGGGAGAACAGAGGGAGGGGATTGGGAAAAGAGGAGAGAGAGGAAGTGGAGGAGAAAAACAGAGGGAAGGGAATGGGGAAAGAGGAAAAGGGATGAGGAGAGAGAGGAAGTGGAGGAGGAAAACGGGGGAGAACAGAGGGAGGGGATTGGGAAAAGAGGAGAGAGAGGAAGTGGAGGAGAAAAACAGAGGGAAGGGAATGGGGAAAGAGGAAAAGGGATGAGGAGAGAGAGGAAGTGGAGGAGGAAAACGGGGGAGAACAGAGGGAGGGGATTGGGAAAAGAGGAGAGAGAGGAAGTGGAGGAGAAAAACAGAGGGAAGGGAATGGGGAAAGAGGAAAAGGGATGAGGAGAGAGAGGAAGTGGAGGAGGAAAACGGGGGAGAACAGAGGGAGGGGATTGGGAAAAGAGGAGAGAGAGGAAGTGGAGGAGGAGGAGGAGGAAAAGGGGTCGCCATATCCTCGTGGCGAATAATGTAACCTCAGGGCGTTTTGTGGAGACGTTAACCTGGTCTTTTGTGCAGGCGGCCTCCTTGATGGGGAGGGGTGGGTGGGGGGAGAGGAGAATATGGAAAGGGAGGGTAGAGGATGGAGGACAGGGAGAGGGGGAAGGCGGGGATGACAGAAAGAGAAATTGTTAGGTAGGGATAGCAGATGGAGGATTGGGTTAGAAGCTAGGGCAAGAATAAATGGTAGAATAAAGAAAGGAGAGAGAGAGAGACAGAGACAGACAGAGAAAGAGCGAGAGAGAGAGAAAGAAAGAAAGAAAGAAAGAAAGAAAGAAAGAAAGAAAGAAAAAAAGAGAGAGAGAGAGAGAGAGAGAGAGAGAGAGAGAGAGAGAGAGAGAGAGAGAGAGAGAGAGAGAGAGGAAAGGGGGGAAAGAAAATATGAAAGTAAGATGGAAGAGGGGAGAAATGGAGATTTTGGGTAAATGCAGAAACGGAGACAATGCAGAACCGGGGGGAAATATGCAATTGGGATTTTTTTAAAATGGAAAAAACGTTGAAACAGAAATTTCAATTTAAAAAATCTAAAAGAAAATAAAAGAAACAAATGCATTAATTGATGTTAAAACGGGCAGAAGTTGAAGCGGAAAAAAAAACAAGGCATTAAAATTATGAAAATGTACGATTGAAAAAAAATCGAAATAAAAAGATATATGAATGAACAAACATGTTGATAATGATAATGATGATAATAATAATAGTAATAATGATAATAATAATAATAATAATAATAATAATAATGATAATAATACAATTTTAATAATTATAATAATAGTAATATTAATATTAGTAATAATAATAATAGTAATAATGATAATAGTAATAATAATGATATTAATAATAATAGTTATAATAATAATAGCAATAATAATAACGTAATAATAAAAGTATTAATGATAATAATGATGATGATGAATAATGTTAGTAATAATAATAATAAAAATAATAATAATAGTAATAAAAGTGGGGGAAAAAATTAAAAATTGGAAGTGAAGAAATATGAAAAAAATCTAGGGAAGAAATTATAGATAGGGAAAGATATAGTTGAAATGACACAGGATAAGGTAAAAGTGAAGATAAATCGAAAGGAAACTAAAGTGGAGACACTTTTTTTGAAATGCGAGGATGCGAATGTGGGAGGAAGAGAAAAAATCCGTTTACTAGAAGAAGAAAGGGAGACAAAAGAGAGGAGGAAAGAGAAGGGGAAGTTGAATGACACGACAAACATACAAGGGGAGCAGTGTATACTCTCTCTCCTCATCTCCTCATTTCCTCATTTCTCTCTCTCTATTTGTCCGTCTATCTCTTCAGCTCTCTCTTTCCCTCTCTTTCTTTTTTTCTTTTTTCTCTCTCTTTTTTGTTTCTCTCTCTTTCTTTGTTTATCTCTCTCTCTTTGTTTCTCTCTCTCTCTCTCTCTCTCTCTCTCTCTCTCTCTCTCTCTCTCTCTCTCTCTCTCTCTCTCTCTCTCTCTCTCTCTCTCTCTCAATCTCTCTGCCTGTCAACCGTTTATATATCTGCCCGTCTAAGTCACCCTCTCGTCTTTTGTTATGTACTACTACTTTATTTGTGGAGAATTTTCCTATTCCTATTCGTATTGTTAATCTTCCCTGCATCCTTTTCTTCTCTTTCCTCTTCTCTCCTCTCTTCTATCCTCCGCCTTTCATTCGTCTTCTCTCTCCTCATTCCTTTCTCTCCCTCTTTCCCTCCTTCCCTTCACTTATCACCTCCTACCTCTTCCCACCTCCTTCTCTTTCCCTCTCTCTGATTTGCCCCTAATCATTCCTTCCTCCCCTATCCCTTTCCATCTCTTCTCGACTCACCGCCCCCCCCCCCCCCTTTTCTCCGACATTCCTTCACCAATTTCTCCATATTCTCCTCTCCTGAAAGTTCTCTCTCCCTTTCTTCCCCTCATCTCCCCTCTCGTCTTTCTCCTCGCCTCCTTCTCTCCGATTTCCCTTCATTTCTCCCCTTCATTCCCTCACCTCCCCCTCTTCCATTTCCCTTCACTTCTCCCCTTCATTCCCTCAACTTCCCCTCTTCCATTTCCTTTCACTTCTCCCCTTCATTCCCTCAACTTCCCCTCTCCCATTTCCCTTCACTTCTCCCCTTCATCCCATCACCTCCCTCCCTCCCTGTCTCCATCATCCTACCACCTCGCCCCCCCCATACCCATACCCCCTCTCCCCTCACTCTTTCTAGCCCCTCCCCCTTCTTTCCCCATCTCCCTCCCCTTGGCTGTAGTACCATTAGGAAGGCTAAGTACGGCGTGTCTCTCTCCACCTCGATGATGTAAGTGAAGTTCCTCTAGATTTTACTTCGTTATTTCTCTCGTTTTTTTTTTTTTTTTTTTTTTTTTTTTTTTTATACGTGTTCTTGGTACTGTTTTTGCATTTTTTTTTTTATATGTTTTTATTTTATTCATAGTTTCTCTCCTCTATATGAATAAAAAATAAAGAAAAAAATCGAAAAGCTGAAAGAAATAAGTCAGCTGTGTAAAAGTCTAAAAGATAAAAGAGAGGGAGAGGGAGAGGGAGAGTGAGGGAGGGAGGGAGGGAGAGAGAAAGATAAAAAGAAAGAGAGAGAGAGGGAGATAGACAGACACAGAGAGAGAGAGAGAGAGAGAGAGAGAGAGAGAGAGAGAGAGAGAGAGAGAGAGAGAGAGAGAGAGAGAGAGAGAGAAAGAGAAAGAGAGAAAGAAAAAAAAAGGATAATTCGTTGTTGACCAAGCGGAGAGCGATGATGCTGTGTAAGGAAATTCGAGGTGAAATTCATGCATACTTCGGATCTGATATCTGGAATTTACGCGCAGTTCGACGTCCGGAAAAGAGAAGAGAAGAGAAGAAGAGGAGGAGAAAAATAGGGTGTGTGTGTGTGTGTGTATGTATGTATGTATGTATGTGTGTGTGTGTGTGTGTGTTTATGGAGGAATGCAAATTACAATACGTGTATACATACTTAGACACGTACATATACACACACACACGTACGTACGCACACACACACACACACACACACACACACACACACACACACACACACACATACACACACACACACACACACACACACACACACACACACACACACACACACGCAAACATACGTACATATACGCGTACATATATCTACCCCTCCTTTTCTTCCTGCCCCTAATTGTGCACATAACCGCGTTAAAGGCCCGGCGAGAGGAAATTCAAAGGCGAGGGAGATTCCGCACTCGAACTTGAGCGGCGATGCGGCTTCCCGTGATGGGCCGAAATGATGCAATCTGGACGAGGAATTGGGAGCAGGAGGAGTGCGTGTGGGGGGGAGGGTGGGGGTGGGCTGGGGTTGTGTGTGTGTG
>NC_061819.1:18453019-18458019 GCF_019202785.1 Penaeus chinensis | reverse complement strand
CTCTCATAGGATTTAATTGCCTTGTTATAAAATACCGACCGCTTTAGGGTGATTTAGTGTGCCTTTCTGCGGTGCGTTGCGTTTTATTTGGCCATTTATTGCGTTATGAATATCATGCCAAGATGGGCAAAATTAATTAACAAACTCCCCAGCCGACACGCTAGCGCTCGCGAATGCTCATACACAAGCAAGCGCGTGCTTACACATGATTGTACACACACATGTACCCGCACATGCACGCACACGCACACCCACACATATAGGCACACACACGCACACACATAGACACACACAAACACACACATAGACACACACACACATAGGCACACACACGCACAGAAACACGCACATAGATACACACACATACATACACACATGCATACATAGACAGGTTTATGATGTTTATACAATCCCCAGTCGGATTCGATCCCATGCATACACGTACACCCCACGGCCTCACGGGTGTACAAAGCAGATGCATACCTTGAATAGCGTGCTGATTCACCTGCCGGCAGCATCATCTCGGCGGGGGCGATACCGACCTCTACTCTCTCGTGGTCGTGAATCTGACATATGGAAAGAAATATGTGATGTTCATACGATCGACGCTAGAATTCGATTCTAGGTACGTGCGCTTAAACAGTGTCTGTGTTACCTCGCGGGTTTGTAGAAGGGTTTAATACGGCGTGTCGATTCATATGTCGACATGGAAAGATGTCTGTGACAGGGGGTGTATATAATTCACTCTGTGTGTCACGTTCATGGCCGCGAGAGAGTAACGGTGAACCAACCATTCATTTAGTCATTTATGTCGCCCGTAGTTCAAATGAACATTTAAATCGTCCGTAGTTCAAATTAACATATTAGCATAAATTTATTTCGGTATGTACATGTTGATGAAGGAATGACGAAAGATTTCGTCGTAGATTCCTTTTAGTTTTAGTGTTTGTGAAAGATTGAAGATTCCTCTTGCAACTAGATTGCCCTTTGATATTGCGCGTGTTTGTGATAGACTGAGAAAACCTTTTGCAACTAGATTTCCCTTTAATATCGTTCGTGTTTTTTTTTAAGACTAGGGAAGCCTGTTGCACCTAGATTTCCCCTTGATATTGTTTAATATTGTGAAAGACTGGGAAAAAACTTTTGCAACTTGATTTCCTTTTGATATTGTTCGTGTTTGTGAAAGACCGAGAAAAGCTTTCGCCGCAGATTTGTTCAGTGTTTGTGTGTTTGTGAAAGATTGAGGAGACATGTTGATACTAGATACCCTTCCAACGTTTTGCGTGTTTGTGAAAGCCCCGCGGCGCGTCGCGGTGCGGGGTTAAAGGTCCCTCCCAGCTCTCTGCTCGTGCGTTCTCCCCGGAACTCGTGAATAACTTGAGAACACTTCTCGGTCTCAGTCTTAGGGCGCTGGGGGGGGGGGGCGGGGGGATTGGAATAATCTTAGTTGTTGTTGTTGTTTTTGCTTGATGGCTTGGTGATAATAGTGTGTATCTATGTGTGTTTCTTCGTCCGATAATTAGTATCATTATTGTTCTGCTTTTTTATTATTGTTGTTGATTGTGTCTTTTTAGAAAGTGTGTTGTTGGTAGGCCTATGTGAAACTGTTATTAGGGTTCACGTTTCTGTTATCTTTATGGTTTGTGCTTGTTATCAGTATTGTTATTATTATTATTATTATTAGTAGTAGTAGTAGTAGCAGTAGTATCATTATTGTCATTTTACTATTATTATTCTGTTATTATCTTATTATTATTATTGTTATTATCAGTAGTAGTAGTTTTAGCATTATCATCATTATTATTAACATTATAATAATAATGATAATAATAATGATGATTATTATTATTTTTATTATTATTATTATTATTATTATTATTATCATTATTATTATTATTATTATCATTATTATCGTCGTCTTCATCATCATCATCATCATCATCATTATCATCATCATCATCATCATCATCATCATCATCATCATCATCATCATCATTAATATTACTATTATTGTTGTCGGTTCTGATACTGTTAGTATTACTATTACTATTGTTATTGTTGTTTATATTTTTATTATTATCATTATCAATATTATTATCATTGTAATTATCATTATTATTATTATTATTATTATTGCTGTTATTATTATTATTATTATAGCCTGATCTGGTCAATGACATGACCCCTGGATTCTGTCCTCCTAGGCTACTGACAGTTACTGACCACTTCACCGTCGAACAGTGTCTTATATGTAAGTGACCCTTAACTTTTAACCTTCGAATGGTGTATCATAATTATTTGACCTTTGTAATTTGTAGCGTTAGCAGTGCCTCAGGAAATTTAGCACTGGGTAAAAAAAATATATATATAATAATTACAGCGGGCACGAAGTAGATTCTACAGTTAAACATTACGACAAAACACTGAAACTAGAAAATATTTACTGGATCTAACCACATCAAAGATGTATGAAAGATTAAGTGTATTAAGCACATTAAATAGATTTTGAAAAATATTAACTATATCTATAGTTAATTAGAAAATATTCATTATATTTAGACTTATGAAGTGCTTAGAACAAGAAGATACATCTAGGCACATTAAATAAATCTAGGAAATATCCACATGTATGACATGTAATCCAATTAAATAGATTTATTTAGACGGCAGTGACAAGGTGGGCAAAATAATTAGAAATGAAGTCACCCTTTTTTTTTTTTTTTTTTGTATTACTTTTCATGCATTCCAGGACATTTGTGCGTTCAAATTACGGAACTTTACACAGATATGACGAGATTTGTATTTTCTGTTGGTGACTTGTTTTTATTTTTTATTTTTCATATAGTTCAGTGTTTTTTTTTCCTGGTATACTTTTTCTTTTACCTTTTTTCTAACAAAGCGAATCTAAAGCGAACATGTTTTAGGTGACCGGGAACAAACTATTACAAGTTTTGTATTTCGTGGGTTAAACAACTCGAGAGGAGTGCCAGTGCCTCCTCGACATTGTCACGCCAGGGAGTGCCAGCGTGTCCTCCTCATCCCCTTTTCCGTTTTTTTTCCCCTTTTCCCTCTCCCCCTTCTTATTAGTTTTCTCTTCATCTTTTCCTCTTTTACTCCTTTCCCGTTATTCTATTTCCTATTTCCCTATCCGTCCTCGTGTCCTCCTCCTATCCGTATTTCTTTTCCTTTGCTGTCTGTCCTCTTTTTCTTCCTCTTCCTTTTCTTTCTCTTCTCTCTCTTCTCTGATCTCCCTCCACTGCTCTTCGCCAGTTCCTATCTCCTCTCCCTTTCCCTCCCCTTTCCCTCTCCCTTTCCTATCCCCTTTCCCTCTCCCTCTCCCTCCCCCTTTCCCTCCCCTTTCCCTCTCCTTTCTCCCTTCCTTTCCCTCTCCCTTTCCCTCTCCTTTCCCTCTCCCTTTCTCTCCCCTTTCCCTCTCTCTTTCCCTCCCCTTTCCCTCTCCCTTTCCCTCCCCCTTTCCCTCTCCTTTCTCCCTTCCTTTCCCTCTCCCTTTCCCTCCCCTTTCCCTCTCCCTTTCCCTCCCCTTTCTCCCTTCCTTTCCCTCTCCCTTTCTCTCCCCTTTCCCTCTCCCTTTCCCTTCCCTTTCCCTCCCCTTTCTCTCTTCCTTTCCTTCTCCCTTTACCTCACCTTTCCCTCCCCTTTCCCTCACCCTTTCCCTCTCCCTTTCCCTCCCCTTTCCCTCCGCTTTCTCCCTTCCTTTCCCTCCCCCTTTCCTTCCCCTTTCTCCCTTCCTTTCCCTCTCCCTTTCCCTCCCCTTTCACTCTCCCTTTCCCTCCCCCTTTCAATCCCCTTTCCCTCCCCCTTTCAATCCCCTTTCCCTCTCCCTTTCCCTCTCCCTTTCCCTCTCCCTTTCCCTTCCCTTTCCCTCCCCTTTCCCTCCCCTTTCCCTCCCCCTTTCCTTCCCCCTTTCCGCCATCTGTAGCAAGTGATGTCATATTGTCTCTCCTTTCTTCATATTCATCGTGTTCACGCTTCCTCGATGTTCCTGGAGCTCTTCCCACGAGAAATGAAATGTGAATACATGTGTTTGAGACGTGTGTGTGTGTGTGTGTTTGAGATGTGTGTGTGTGTTTGAGACGTGTGTGTGTGTTTGAGACGTGTGTGTGTGTGTATGTGTGTGTGTGTGTGTGTGTGTGTGTGTGTGTGTGTGTGTGTGTGTGTGTGTGATTGTGTGTGTTTGAGACGTGTGTGTGTGTTTGAGACGTGTGTGTGTGTGTGTGTGTGTGTGTGTGTGTGTGTGTGTGTGTGTGTGTGTGTGTGTGATTGTGTGTGTGTGTTTGTGTGCGTGCATCGTAAGTCGTTTGCAGGTAGGTTTTGTCATGATAATTAGCACTGAGCATATTCCGCGGCGTGTTTATATAGTGGGTGTGCATGTGTGGTTGAGTGTTTACTCACGTCATAATACTTATTGTCTCCTGCTGATATCCTGCCCCTCTTCTCCCTTTCCCTTTCCTCTGCAATTCCTTCCTGCTTTCCTTTTCCTTTTCCTCTTCTACCAACCTCTTCCTTTTCCCTTTTTTTTTCTTCCCCTTCCTTCCATTTCCCACCATCCTGCACCCTTCCCCTTTTCCTTCTATTCATCTCCTCTTCCCTTTCGCCCTTCCTCCCTCTCTTACTCTCCTTCCTTCCCCTTCCCCATTCCCCCATCCTCTTTTCCCATTCCTCTATTTCCTTCCATTTTCTCCCCTTTTCTTCTGTTCCTACTTTTCCTGTATCTTCTTCATTGTCTCTCCTCCTCCTCCCCTGTCCATCCTTCCACGCCATTCCCTTCCCTATCTCCCATTCCTCCTTCCCCCTTTCCCTTCCCTATCCTTTCTTCTTCCCTTTCCTCCTTCCCAATTTATCTTCCTCCCTTTCCCCCTTTCTCCTCCTATTGTCTCCCCCTTTCCTCTTTCTGCCCCCCCCCCCGTCCCCCCATTTCCGTGTTGTTTCGTATAGTCCCGTATAGTCTTCTTCCCTTTCCTCCTTCCCAATTTCTTTTC
>NC_061819.1:18438019-18440519 GCF_019202785.1 Penaeus chinensis | reverse complement strand
GGGGGGAGGGTGGGGAGGATAAGGGCAAGGGAAGGAAGGGGGGGGGGGGGGCAAAGACAAGGGAAAAGGGGAAAAGGGAGGGAAGGAGAACAAAGGTAAGAGCACGAGGGAGGGAAAGGGGATTGAGGGATTGACAGAAGAAAGAAGGAGAAGTAGAAATGGGAGGAAGGGAGAGAAAAGAAAAAGAAGAAGGAGGAGGAGGAGAAAAAGACAATAAGAATGAGAAATAGGAGGAAAGAGGAAGACCGCGAGAAACGGAAAGGGAGAAACGCAAGGGAACGGGAGAAAAGAAGAACGGGAAATTTGTTTGTGGGGATGAGAAAAGAAAGGAAGGAGGAAGACCGAGAGAGACGGAGAGGGAGAAGGGAAAAGAAAAAAAGAAATCAGATGAGAGATTCCAATACTGAGAGCGAGCCACGGCCGGCCAGCCCAGCCTCACGGTTCTGGTCACAAAGCATTTCCGCTCGTCCGTCGTCTGGACAGGTTTGCCTTGAGAACATTTTTAGGGAGGATGTAGATGATATTAAACACATTTCTAAGACGACCGTAGGCTAAATAGGCCACTCATTGCCTGCCAATACATGGTAGGATAGTGGCGTAGACTCCCCTAGATCTCCTTGGACTGGTAACGAAGAGAAAAGAAAAGAAAAGAAAAAGTGGTAATGCTCGACTTGAATCTGACTTTAAGCAGGGGTTCCACTTACCATACTTGACACTTGAACCAGACTCAGGTCAGGGATGATCAAGCACCTTTCTCGACTAATCTCTCTCTCTCTCTCTCTCTCTCTCTCTCTCTCTCTCTCTCTCTCTCTCTCTCTCTCTCTCTCTCTCTCTCTCTCTCTCTCTCTCTCTCTCTCTCTCTCTCCCTCCTCTGTCTCTCTCTCTCTCCCTCCTCTGTCTCTCTCTCTCCCCCCTCTCTCTCTCTCTCTCTCTCTCTCTCTCTCTCTCTCTCTCTCTCTCTCTCTCTCTCTCTCTCTCTCTCTCTCTCTCTCTCTCTCTCCCTCCCTCCTTCCTCTCTCTCTCTCTCTCTCTCTCTCTCTCTCTCTCTCTCTCTCTCTCTCTCTCTCTCTCTCTCTCTCTCTCTCTCTCTCTCTCTCCCCCCTCCCTCCTTCCTCTCTCTCTCTCTCTCTCTCTCTCTCTCTCTCTCTCTCTCTCTCTCTCTCTCTCTCTCTCTCTCTCTCTCTCTCTCCCCTCCTTCCTCTCTCTCTCTCTCTCTCTCTCTCTCTCTCTCTCTCTCTCTCTCTCTCTCTCTTTCTCTCTCTCTCTTCTCTCCTCTTTCCTCGCTCTTTCCTCTCTCTCTCTCCTCTCTCTCTCCCCTCTCTCTCCCCTCTCTCTCTCTACTCTCTCTACTCTCTCTCTCTCTCTCCCTCTCTCTCTCTTTCTTTCTCTCTCTTTCTCTTTTTCTTTCTATTTCTCTTTCTGTATCTTTCTCTCTCTCTCCCTCTCACTCTCCCTTTCCCTTTCCCTACCTCTCCTATTTTTATTATCATGGATATTTGCGAATCTAGAGTGGCCAGCCCTAGATTTTAACTTCTAATATATGGACGATATATATAACCCGTGATCGTCTTTGAAATGCATTAAACATCACCTAGCAGCGGGGCAGGCGGGGGCAAGGCGGGGAGGGTCAAGTGCAAGTGCGGTGAAGGTAACCGCCGCCGCCTCCGCCTCCTTTCACCGTGCGCGGCGCTTGACATGTGGGGCGATAGCATGCGGATTCAACAACTATTTGGACGTCTCGCATCAAAGAGGAGGGGGGAGGGGGGGAGGGAAGGAAGAAAGGAGGGAGGGAGGAGGATCGGTGGTGTCTAGGAGATTGGGGAGTGAGGGAAGGAGGGAGGGAGTAGGGAGCTGGTGTCCTCGAGGGAGGGAGGGAGGAGGGGTTCTAGGTCTGTTGAGAGGGAGGGAAAGGGGGAGGGCCATTATCGGCGTGCTGTGACCTGCCTCGAAAGGTCTCGTGATGTCTCGCGTGAACTCGGGCTATCTCGAGAGGAGCAGCGGGGCGGGAGATAGGAAGGGAGGGGGAGGGAGGTTTAGAGGGAAGGGAGATGTGCGAAGAGGGATGAGGGGAGGGGAAGGAAGCAGGGAAGAAAAGGGGATGGAGGGAAGGGGTAGGGGGAGGGAAATGAGAAAAGCATAATGAAAAAGATGGAATGATGGTTAAGGAAGATGAGGATTGGGAAAAGGGAGCGAGAAGAGAGGGGGAAAAGATAAAGGAGGCAAGGGAGAGGAGGATGAAGAGGGAGAAAGAAGAATAGGAAGATAGGAAGGAAGGGGGATGGAGAGAGGGAGAGGAGGAGGAGGGAAGGAAGGGGAATAGACGTAGGGGAAAGGAGGACGAAGAGAAGGAAGGGGAATGGAGAGAAAAGGGAGTAGGATGAGAGGAAGGGATAGAAAGAAGAATAGGACGAAGGAAAAGGAAGGAGAATGGGAAGAGGGGAGAGGGGGAGGGGGGAAGGGATGGAAAGTACAGGACGAGGGGAAGGGAGGGAAATGGGGG
>NC_061819.1:18413019-18423019 GCF_019202785.1 Penaeus chinensis | reverse complement strand
GAGGTTAGATCGGAGGGAGGGACGGAGGAAGAGAAAAAGAGTGCGTGAAAGGAGAGTTTAGGGAGGAAAGGAGGGGAGAGGGAAAGGGAGGGAGGAAGAGAGGGAGAAGAGAGAAGGGAGGAGGAGGAGATGAGATGTTAGCATAAGGTGTCAAGGAAGGTGGCTGGCAGCTCGGACGGCAGAGAGGCAACAGCAATAACAGAAGCGTCTAGAAGGCAATTGCAATAACAGGAATAGCAAGGAGGCAACAGGAACGGCTCTGAGACAACAGGAACGAGACAGCTAAGACGTCTGCAACATCGACACTTTTTTTTTTTTTTTTTTTTTTTTTTTTTTTTTTTGAAGAGATCGGCTGATTGGTGATTCGATCTGGTGATTTATTTTTTGCATATTTATCTATTCGTTCATTTCTTATCTGATCGATTGGTTTGTTTGTTTATATATATATTAGACTGTTTATTTGTTGAATTTGTTTATTTATATACATTTATTTATATTTTTTCAATAATTTATTCATTATCTTATACGTTACTATATTTATTTATTTGTTTATTTATTTATTTATTTATTTATTGTTGTGTTCGGGAGAGAAAGTATTCCTCGGCAGAAATTCCCGGACGGCGGCGGCGGCGGCGGCGGCAACCTCGGAACGGCCGTGATTGGGAAGAATGGCCGTGATTCCGGCGAAGGCAGATGATAACGGTGAGTCTGGAGGGGGACATGGGGAGGGGAGGAGGGAGGGAGGGGAGGGGAGGGGAGAGGAGGGGAGGGGAGGGGAGGGGAGGGGAGGGGAGGAGGAGGAGGAGGAGGAGGAGGAGGAGGAGGAGGATGGGGAAATAGGGAGGGGAATGAAGGAGGGAGGAGGAGGCAAATGGAAGGGCGGAAGGGAGCATGGCAAGAACAAAGGTGGGTTAGGGAGGGAGATAGGGCGAGGAAGGGAAGGGAGAGGAAAAGTAGAAGGGGAGATAGGGGTGGGGAGGGTATGAGGGAGAGGGACAAGGGAGTAAGAGGAGGGAGGGTGTTCTGCAGTGGTCTTAGCGATCTTGTTGCAGACCAGATTTGAAGGCGAGAAACACTCAGTCTATTTCTCTCCTTCCCTTTTCTTCTTTTTCTTGCCCCTTCTGTCTTCCTGTCCCCCTTTCCTTCCTTCCCTTCTCTCTCTTTACCCTTTCTCCTCTCTCTTCCCCTCTCCCCTCTCTTCTCTCTGCTTTTCCCATCTGCCCGTTTTCTACACCTTCAGCCTTCTCCTTCCTTCCCTACTCTCTTCCCCTTCTTTTTTTCCTCTCTCCATTCCTCTCTTTCCTTGCCTCACCCCTTTTTTTCCCTCCCTCCCCTCTTTCCTCTCTCATCATTCTTCTCCACTCTCTCCGCCTTTATGCTCACTCTCTCTTTCCCCTTTCCTCCCTTTCCCTTCTTTTCCCCTCTTCCCCTTTTCCCTCTTCTTTCTCCTTTCCCCTCTTCTTTCTCCTTTCCTCTCTTCTTTCTCCTTTCCCCTCTTCTTTCTCCTTTCCTCTCTTCTTTCTCCTTTCCCCTCTTCCCCCTCTTCTTTCTCCTTTCCCCTCTTCCCCCTCTTCTTTCTCCTTTCCCCCTCTTCTTTCCCCTCTCCCACTTCCCGACGAGCGAAACAAGAAACCGGCGCAAGAGTGATGGGCGGTAGGAAACTTTGATGAGAATGGGCACCGCTCGCCAGGCCGTTAGCGGAATGATAGCAAAAATGCGCTAAAGAGAATGATGATGTTTGGAAGAGGCTGAGGAAAGAGAGCGGGAGGGAGGGACGGAGGGAGGGAGATTGGGGGAAAGGAAAGAGAGGCGAATTGGAGAGAGATACGGAGAAAGAGAGAGAGACAAAGCGGGATAGCCAGCAAGAGAAAGCTAGAAAGAATTAACAAAAGAGAGAGTGAAAAAAAAAGAGAATGGAGTCATATTTGGGGTAAAAAATGAGGAAGATCAAACAAGATCAAGTACGAGAGGAAGATATGTAGAGATAAAAGGAGGAAGATAAAAAGCGGAGAGTTAGCAGGGGGCGAAAGAGCTCCAGAGGCCAGAGTGATGACGACACAAACGGGCAGCGCGGGTCTCGCCTCCTCCCGCAGAAGTGATGAAGGCCATAATGATAAGGGCGAGCGATAGTGATGATTAGAGGGGATGCAGGTCAAGGGCTGCTTCGTAGGGCCGAGGTGATGACGGCGATGATTTTTCATTTGTTGTATTTTTTTCTGTATTTATTGTTTTTTTTTTGTTTGTTTTGTTTTTTTTGTTTGCATATTTATACGTTTCTTTGTTTATTTATTTATATGTTTTATTTTCTACTTAGTGATGACTTATAACTATGTTTGGTGACGAAGCTTCGTGTAAGCTAAGGTGATGATGACCACAGGCTTCACGTTGGCCAGAGCTTGTTTCCTGGCTGACTCACAACCTACCCATTTATGATGAATTTGGTGAAGTTTCATATGACTAAGGTGATGACAGCGATAATATATTTTTTCTTTTCTTTTTTTTATACTGAAGGGGAGGCGAGGTGAGGGGAGTCCAAACAATACGTATTCACAGGGTGATGACTCATAACCATTTGTGATGAATTCGTGTGTGATGACCTAGTGATAATGAAGTCGGCAGGAGATAAAGGGCAGAGATAACGGCAATTATTATGCAATTAGTGCAGATGCGGTTAAGAAATAGCGCCTTATCTGTTAACGTATTGCTCTTTAGATAAGGGAGTGTGCGGAAGTAGGCGGATATGAAGAAGCCGAAGATAAGAAAAAGTGAATGAAAGATCAGGCATGATAAGAAAGAATAATGACGGAAAATAAAGAAAGAGAAAGGAATAGATAAAGAAAAAGATTAATTGATAATAAGTAAGTTCCCGGTGATAATGGCCGAAGGCGAGGAACAAGAGAAGGGAAGGAGAATGAACCAAAAGAGGTGGAAAAAGGAAAAAAGAATGAATCCAGACGGAAGGGGGAAGAGAAGAGAGGGAGAAAGGAGGGGGGGAGGGAGGGAGGGAGGGACAGAGAGGGAGGAAAGGCGGGGAGGGGGAGACTGGGGAGAGGGAGCTAGAGAAGGAAGAAGGAATGAGAGGAGAAGGAGCGGGAAAAGGAAGAGGTAGGGAAGGAGCAGGAAAAAGGAGAGGAAGTGAGAGGAAGGAGGTGGGGTTAAGGCGTGGAATTAAAGATGGAGAGGGAGGAAGGAAAGGGGAAAAGGAGGGGGAGAGGGAGGGAGGAGGGCGAGCGAAAAAAGGGAGGAAGAGAAGGAAGGAGAGCGAGAGAGAGAGGGAGGGAGAGGGAGAGGGAGAGAGAGAGGGGAGGAGAGAAAGAGAGAAAAAAGGAGAAATAAAAAGAGAGAGAGCGAGAGAGAGAAAAAGAGAGAGAGAGCTAGAGAGAAAAAAGAGAGAGCGAGAGAGAAAAAGAGAGAACGAGAGAGAAAAAGAGAGAGAGCGAGAGAGAAAAAGAGAAGAGCGATAGAGAGAAAACAAGAGAGCGAGAGAGAAAAAGAGAGAGCGAGAGAGGAAGAGAGAGCGAGATAGTTAGAGACAGAGAGCGAGAGAGAGAGAGAGAGAGACAGAGACAGAGACAGAGAGAGAATAAAAAAAACAAAACAGAGACAGATAAAAAGAGAGAACACCAATATTGCGGGCAGGGGGACCGGCAGAGGGGCAGGGGGCGGGGGGAGGGGAGAGGTTGAATAGGCAGTAAAATCACCGACATAACAGGCGTGCGATAGGCTGAGCTGAATGACAATAGGCCTAGTTTATGGGTTTATGGAGGGCGGTTAGACAGTGTACAAGTCTGATTAAGTTATGCGCTGATGACTTTACAATCGAGTCATCAGCAAGGCAACAAATGGGAACGAGGTGGGGGAGGGGGGGCAATGGGGGTTTGTTGGGGAGAAGAAGCGGGGAATGGGAGTGGGGATCCGTTGGGGTGGGGAAGGAGAGGGGGAGGGGAGTGGGTTATGTGGGGATCTGTTGGGGAGGGGAAGGAGAGGGGGTATTGGTGTCTGTTGGGGAGGGGGAGGGGATGGGGAGTGGGTAATGTGGGGATCTGTTGGAGAAGGGAAGGAGAGGGGGTATTGGCGTCTGTTGGGGAGGGGGAGGAGAGGGGAGTGGTTTATGTGGGGAGCTGTGGGGAGGGGGGATGGCTATGGGTAGGGAGGTGTGGCTGTCAGTGGGTGGGAGGCCCCCTGGATGCCTGTAGGAAGGAATTATGGGTATCTTGGGGTAGGGGAGGGGGGTGAGAGGGGGTAATAGGCCATATTCCTTACGTGGAAGATCAGGGATTTTAGCTACGCATGGCTAATTGACTTCCTTTTTTTTTCCTTTGTTTTTGTTTTTGTTTTGTGTGTGTGTGTTCTCTTGACCTAGATATATTTTTATTCGCCTTTTTGTTTTCTTGACATTTTCTCCTGATCATTATTTTCTCTTCTTTTATTCTAAAATCGTTGGGTTAATCTTAATTGTTGATTTTTTGTTTTGCTTCATATTCTTATTTACTCAATTTATGTTTTATGCATATTTTTACTTGTTCCTGATTGCCTTTATGTGTGTGTGTGTCTGATTGTGTGTGTGTGTGTGTGAAAGAGAGGGGAAGAGTGGGGGGAGCGTGGGAAAAGTGAAAAGATATAAAGATGAAAGATATAAAGATGAATCGATTAGAGGGAAATGGGGATGGGAAGGGAGGGAGAGAGGTAGGGAGGGAGGGCATGAGGGAGAAAGGGAGGGAGAGAGAGGGGAAGCGAGAGAGGGGGAAGGCAATGGGAGAGGGAGCGAGTAAGGAAGGGAGGGAGAGAGAGAGGGGTGGAAGGCAGGGGGGAAGAAATCAAGGAAGGAAGGGAGGGAGAGAGAGGAAAGTGGGGAGAGGGAGGAAGCGAGAAAGAGAAGGAGAAATGGAGGAAGAGAGAAAGGAAGCGAGAAAGGGAGGGGTAGAGGAGGGAAAGGAGGAAGGAAGGGAGAGAGGGCCTAAGGGAGAGAGAGGGAGAAATGGACGGAGAGAGAGGAGGGAAGAAGGTGGAAAAGGAAGCAGCGAATAAAGACGAGGTGAAGATAGAGTGACGGACACCAGTCAGTCCAGTCACGATTTTGCTTGTAGCTTGACGATTCCGTTGCCCTCCCCCCCCCCCCTCCGCCCGTCCGCTCCTCGTCTTGCTCCTCTTCCTGCCTTTTTGAGATTCTCTTTTTCTTCTTCTTTTTCTTTTTCTCCTCCTTCTTCTCCTTCTTCTTTTCTTTTGCTTCTCCTTCCTTCTTCATCCCCTCTTTACACATCATCTCCCTACCTCCCCTTCCTATCCCATCCTCCCCATCTCTCCTCCTCAAAATGTCCTCTTTTCCTCCCTTTTATCCTTTCCCCTTCCTTCCCCTACCACTCTTCCCCCACCCTCTACCTTTCTCTCCATTCCCTTCTCACACTCCTTCTTATCTCTCCTTTTCTCCCTCCACTTCCCTCCCTTTCACCTCCTCTTCTCCCCCCCCCTCCTCAAGATCCCCAAGCATATCTTAGGCGCCAAATATTAATTTCCTGTTCTCTTTCTCTCCCTCCCATTTATCCCCCTCTTCTCCTATCCCTCCAGCCCCCTTACCCTCCCCATCCCTTCGTCTCTCTCTCTCCTTCTCTCCCTCCATCTCTACTTCTACCCATTCTACTCCCTTCCTCATCCTCCCTTCGTCTCCCTATCCCCTCGACCTCTCTCTTCTTGCCTCTCCATCTGTCCTTCCCCTCTTGCCAGTCCCTCCCCATTCCCCATTCATCCTTTCTGGCCCCATCTGTCCTCTCCATTCATCATTTTCCTCCCCGTTCCCGTCCTCTCCTCCCCATCCATTCTTTCCCTCCCCCTTCCCTTTTCATTTGTCGTCTCCATCCCCTTCTTTCTCTCCCCATCTGTCCTCTTTTCTATCTCTTCTCCCCACCCCATCCCCTTCTCCCCATTCTCATCTGTCCCTCCTCCTTTCCCTCCCCATCCTCTTCAACCCCACTCATCCTCCTTATCCCCACCCATCCTCCCCATCCCCACCCATCCCCACCCATCCTCTTCAACCCCACTCATCCTCCCCATCCCCACCCATCCTCCCCATCCCCACCCATCCTCTTCAACCCCACTCATCCTCCCCATCCCCACCCATCCTCCCCATCCCCACCCATCCTCCCCATCCCCACCCATCCTCCCATCCCCACCCATCCCCATCCATCCTTCCCATCCCCACCCATCCTCCCATCCCCACCCATCCTCCCCATCCCCACTCATCCTCCCCATCCCCACCCATCCCCCCCATCCTCCCCATCCCCACCCATCCTCCCATCCCCACCCATCCTCCCCATCCCCACCCATCCTCCCCATCCCCACCCATCCTCCCCATCCCCACCCATCCTCCCCATCCCCACTCATCCTCCCCATCCCCACCCATCCCCCCCATCCCCACCCATCCTCCCATCCCCACCCATCCCCACCCATCCTCCCCATCCCCACCCATCCTCCCCATCCCCACTCATCCTCCCCATCCCCACCCATCCCCCCATCCTCCCCATCCCCACCCATCCTCCCCATCCCCACTCATCCTCCCCATCCTCCCCATCCCCACCCATCCTCCCCATCCCCACCCATCCTCCCCATCCCCACCCATCCTCCCATCCCCATCCATCCTTCCCATCCCCACCCATCCTCCCATCCCCACCCATCCTCCCCATCCCCACCCATCCTCCCTATCCCCACCCATCCTCCCTATCCCCACCCATCCTCCCATCCCCATCCATCCTTCCCATCCCCACCCATCCTCCCATCCCCACCCATCCTCCCTATCCCCATCCATCCTTCCCATCCCCACCCATCCTCCCCATCCCCATCCATCCTCCCCATCCCCACTCATCCTCCCCATTCCCACCCATCCTCCCCATCCCCACCCATCCTCCCCATCCCCACCCATCCTCCCCATCCCCACCCATCCTCCCCATCCCCACCCATCCTCCCCATCCCCTCCCATCCTCCCCATCCCACCATCCTCCCCATCCCACCCATCCCCCATCCTCCCCATCCCCACCCCATCCTCCCCATCCCCACTCATCCTCCCCATCCCCACCCATCCTCCCCATCCCCACCCATCCTCCCCATCCCCACCCCCCCCCCCCCCCCCCCCCCCCCCCCCCCCCCCCCCCCCCCCCCCCCCCCCCCCCCCCCCCCCCCCCCCCCCCCCCCCCCCCCCCCCCCCCCCCCCCCCCCCCCCCCCCCCCCCCCCCCCCCCCCCCCCCCCCCCCCCCCCCCCCCCCCCCCCCCCCCCCCCCCCCCCCCCCCCCCCCCCCCCCCCCCCCCCCCACCCCCCCCCCCCCCCCCCCCCCCCCCCCCCCCCCCCCCCCCCCCCCCCCCCCCCCCCCCCCCCCCCCCCCCCCCCCCCCCCCCCCCCCCCCCCCCCCCCCCCCACCCCCCCCCCCCCCCCCCCCCCCCCCCCCCCCCCCCCCCCCCCCCCCCCCCCCCCCCCCCCACCCCCCCCCCCCCCCCCCCCCCCCCCCCCCCCCCCCCCCCCCCCCCCCCACCCCCCCCCCCCCCCCCCCCCCCCCCCCCCCCCCCCCCCCCCCCCCCCCCCCCCCCCCCCCCCCCCCCCCACCCCCCCCCCCCCCCCCCCCCCCCCCCCCCCCCCCCCCCCCCCCCCCCCCCCCCCCCCCCCCCCCCCCCCCCCCCCCCCCCCCCCCCCCCCCCCCCCCCCCCCCCCCCCCCCCCCCCACCCCCCCCCCCCCCCCCCCCCCCCCCCCCCCCCCCCCCCCCCCCCCCCCCCCCCCCCCCCCCCCCCCCCCCCCCCCCCCCCCCCCCCCCCCCCCCCCCCCCCCCCCCCCCCCCCCCCCCCCCCCCCCCCCCCCCCCCCCCCCCCCCCCCCCCCCCCCCCCCCCCCCCCCCCCCCCCCCCCCCCCCCCCCCCCCCCCCCCCCCCCCCCCCCCCCCCCCCCCCCCCCCCCCCCCCCCCCCCCCCCCCCCCCCCCCCCCCCCCCCCCCCCCCCCCCCCCCCCCCCCCCCCCCCCCCCCCCCCCCCCCCCCCCCCCCCCCCCCCCCCCCCCCCCCCCCCCCCCCCCCCCCCCCCCCCCCCCCCCCCCCCCCCCCCCCCCCCCCCCCCCCCCCCCCCCCCCCCCCCCCCCCCCCCCCCCCCCCCCCCCCCCCCCCCCCCCCCCCCCCCCCCCCCCCCCCCCCCCCCCCCCCCCCCCCCCCCCCCCCCCCCCCCCCCCCCCCCCCCCCCCCCCCCCCCCCCCCCCCCCCCCCCCCCCCCCCCCCCCCCCCCCCCCCCCCCCCCCCCCCCCCCCCCCCCCCCCCCCCCCCCCCCCCCCCCCCCCCCCCCCCCCCCCCCCCCCCCCCCCCCCCCCCCCCCCCCCCCCCCCCCCCCCCCCCCCCCCCCCCCCCCCCCCCCCCCCCCCCCCCCCCCCCCCCCCCCCCCCCACCCCCCCCCCCCCCCCCCCCCCCCCCCCCCCCCCCCCCCCCCCCCCCCCCCCCCCCCCCCCCCCCCCCCCCCCCCCCCCCCCCCCCCCCCCCCCCCCCCCCCCCCCCCCCCCCCCCCCCCCCCCCCCCCCCCCCCCCCCCCCCCCCCCCCCCCCCCCCCCCCCCCCCCCCCCCCCCCCCCCCCCCCCCCCCCCCCCCCCCCCCCCCCCCCCCCCCCCCCCCCCCCCCCCCCCCCCCCCCCCCCCCCCCCCCCCCCCCCCCCCCCCCCCCCCCCCCCCCCCCCCCCCCCCCCCCCCCCCCCCCCCCCCCCCCCCCCCCCCCCCCCCCCCCCCCCCCCCCCCCCCCCCCCCCCCCCCCCCCCCCCCCCCCCCCCCCCCCCCCCCCCCCCCCCCCCCCCCCCCCCCCCCCCCCCCCCCCCCCCCCCCCCCCCCCCCCCCCCCCCCCCCCCCCCCCCCCCCCCCCCCCCCCCCCCCCCCCCCCCCCCCCCCCCCCCCCCCCCCCCCCCCCCCCCCCCCCCCCCCCCCCCCCCCCCCCCCCCCCCCCCCCCCCCCCCCCCCCCCCCCCCCCCCCCCCCCCCCCCCCCCCCCCCCCCCCCCCCCCCCCCCCCCCCCCCCCCCCCCCCCCCCCCCCCCCCCCCCCCCCCCCCCCCCCCCCCCCCCCCCCCCCCCCCCCCCCCCCCCCCCCCCCCCCCCCCCCCCCCCCCCCCCCCCCCCCCCCCCCCCCCCCCCCCCCCCCCCCCCCCCCCCCCCCCCCCCCCCCCCCCCCCCCCCCCCCCCCCCCCCCCCCCCCCCCCCCCCCCCCCCCCCCCCCCCCCCCCCCCCCCCCCCCCCCCCCCCCCCCCCCCCCCCCCCCCCCCCCCCCCCCCCCCCCCCCCCCCCCCCCCCCCCCCCCCCCCCCCCCCCCCCCCCCCCCCCCCCCCCCCCCCCCCCCCCCCCCCCCCCCCCCCCCCCCCCCCCCCCCCCCCCCCCCCCCCCCCCCCCCCCCCCCCCCCCCCCCCCCCCCCCCCCCCCCCCCCCCCCCCCCCCCCCCCCCCCCCCCCCCCCCCCCCCCCCCCCCCCCCCCCCCCCCCCCCCCCCCCCCCCCCCCCCCCCCCCCCCCCCCCCCCCCCCCCCCCCCCCCCCCCCCCCCCCCCCCCCCCCCCCCCCCCCCCCCCCCCCCCCCCCCCCCCCCCCCCCCCCCCCCCCCCCCCCCCCCCCCCCCCCCCCCCCCCCCCCCCCCCCCCCCCCCCCCCCCCCCCCCCCCCCCCCCCCCCCCCCCCCCCCCCCCCCCCCCCCCCCCCCCCCCCCCCCCCCCCCCCCCCCCCCCCCCCCCCCCCCCCCCCCCCCCCCCCCCCCCCCCCCCCCCCCCCCCCCCCCCCCCCCCCCCCCCCCCCCCCCCCCCCCCCCCCCCCCCCCCCCCCCCCCCCCCCCCCCCTGTGTACGTGTGGGTGTGTTTTGTGTATGGTTTGTGTGTGTGTTGTGTTTTTCCCAAAAAAAAACCCCATCCCGCCGCCCAAAAAAAAGGGAAAATCCAAAGAAATATTGGTTTTGCTTTTGCCCTCAATATCCCCACGCGTCAGATTTCTTCCCCTCTTCTCATCCCCCTCCCGTATTTAC
>NC_061819.1:18403019-18408019 GCF_019202785.1 Penaeus chinensis | reverse complement strand
GAGAGAGAAGAAAGAGGGAGAGGGAGGGGGAGAGAGAGAGAGGAAGAAAGAGGGAGAGGGAAGGGGGAGAGAGAGAGAGAGAGAGAGAGAGAGAGAGAGAGAGAGAGAGAGAGAGAGAGAGAGAGAGAGAGAGAGAGAGAGAGAGAGGAAGAAAGAGGAAGAAAGAGGGAGAGGGAGGGGGGAGAGAGGGGGGGAGAGGGAGAGAGAGAGAGGGGGGAAAGGGAGAGAGAGGGGGGGAGGGAGAGAAAGGGGGAGAGGGAGAGAGAGGGGGAGAGGGAGAGAGAGAGAGAGGGAGAGAGAAAGAGAGAGAGAGAGAAGAGAGAGAGAGAGAGAGAGAGAGGAGAGAGAGAAGAGAGAGAGAGATGGAGAGGACAAGAAAAGGAGGGGAAAAAATAGGAGGAAAAAGGTTTGGACACGCTTGAGAGGAAGATAGAGCTCAGAGAGAGAGAGGCATTGCGGACGGTAGAGACAAAGGATGTTATAAAAAAGACACATAAACGCACGAACACAACAAGACCCCACACACCCACACACACACACCACACACACACCACACACACACACACACACACACACACACACACACCACAAAAACCCCACACACCACACATACACACACACACACACACACACACAACACACCACACACACACACACACAAACACACACACCACACACACACAACACACCCCACACACACACACCCCACACACCATCAACAGAACACACCACACACCCCACACACACACACACACACACACACCACACAATCACAACCACACACACACCACACACACACACCAAACACACACCACAACAAACAAACCACACACACACACCACACACACCTTTCCCTTTCCTCCCCCCCTTTTCTTCCCTATCCCCTCTATCTCTTTTCCCTCCCTCCTTCCTCCCTCCTTCCATCCCTCCATCTCCCCAATCTCTCCTTTCCCCCTTCCTCCCTCCCTCCATCCATTCCTCCATCTCCCCCCAATCTCTCCTCCCTCCCTTCCTCCTCCTCCTTCCATCCCTTCCCATTTCCCCCTATCTTCCTCCCTCCCCCCTTCCTCCCCCCTTTTCCTCCCTCCATCTCCCCTATCTCCCCTTTTCCCTCCCTTCTCCCTTTCCCCCTTTCCTCCCTCTCTCCTCCCCCTCCCTCCCCCTCCCATTTCCCCCTTCCCCTTCCCTCCTCCCCCTCCTCCCCTCCCCCCCCCCCTGCCCCTCCCCGCGCGCATCCGATCACGACCCGATTACCTGAGCAATAAGAGGTGATGAGCCCAGTTACGGCGAGCGGCAGTTGCAGGGAGAGCAGCAGCATGTCAGCGCCATCGACGATTGCGCGATTGGGTTTGATGAGGGAGATTTGACGGATAGGGAAAAATGATGCCGGAAGCTTTCGAAAACCGCGCCGTCTCGTCGCCCCCTGCTCCCGAGGGAAACCCCTTGGCGGCGTGTTCTTTTTGGGGGTGAGCTGGTGGGGGAGGGGGGGGGGGAGGGGGGGGGGTGTGGAATGAGGGGAGGGAGGGAAAGGGTGAGGAGGGTGGGCGGTTTTAAGGGGAGGGGGGAAAAGAAAAAGATGGGGAGGGAGGGGTTAGGGCGGGAGGGGTTGGAGTGGGCCCGGGAGCTTGGACGAAGGGAAGTAAGGGGAGAGGAAGGTGGGGGGATGGGGTTTGAGTGGGGCGAGATTTTGGAATGAGGAAGAAGGGGGGAAAGGGGTGAGGTGGATTGGAAGTGGAATGTGGGCGAGAATTAGGGTGGGCTGTGGTGGGCGTCGAATCTATGGCATGGAGGGAGGGGAAGGTGGGAGAAAGCGTGTGGGAGCTTATCCTGATACAGGAGACTTTGTTTCTCTCACTCTCTGTCTATCAGCTATCGATCTGTTTATCTCTTCTTCTGTGTCGTTCTGTCTCTTTCCCTTTTTTCGTGTTTGAATTTACTCTTGGACAGAATTGAGTTGAAATATATACGCTGCACATGTCACACACAAACCAACTTACACACTACCACATACCCATACAGATTGGCGAAGTAAAGTAACCCTTGATTCACTAGAGATATGTGTATTTGTTTTTATCTATTTATCTCTCTCTGTTTCTATCTATCTATCCATCCATCCACAGAGTACTTTATCATCTGAGCAATTATTTGCATTTAAACCGGCATTAACCTGTGCCTCTTCACCGTCCCCACTTCCCCATCCCCTCCCCATCTCCCCATCCTTCCCCACTTCAACCCTTCCCCCTCCTTTTCCCCTTCCCCCACCCCTTCCCTCCCCCTCTCCACCTCCCTCTCCACCCCCCTCCCCCACGCTTCGGCCCCCTATTGTTCGAAACGAGGGGAAGAACTGAAAGTACAGCCCCAATGCCATCCCCAATCAAATGTCCCCCCCAAAATTTATGGGAGGGATTTCACGCCCTGAAAAATTGGGGTTTCTGATGGGGAGGGAGGGGGTTGGAGAGGGAGTAGGGGGAGGTAAGGAGGGGTGGAGAGGGGAGGAGAGGGATGTAAGGAGGGGAGTAGGGGAGGTAAGGAGGGGCATGGATAAAGACGATGTGGAGGAGGGCGAGAGGGAAGGTGGAGGGGATGTGAGGAGGTAAGGAGCATGGAAAAGGGGAGGTGGAAGGGTACGAGAAGGGAAGGAGAATGGAGAAGTGGAGAGGAGGAAGGTGGAGTACGAGTAGGGAGGAAAGAAAGGTGAGAGGAAAGAGGGGCGGAGGTGGAAGAACGTAAGGAGGAGGAGCAGGAGGAGGAATGGGAAGGAGGAGACGTCGAATAACCAGTGCCGGACTCGAAATGGCTCAACCCCCCCTCTCTTCCTCCCCCCCCTCTTCGCTTCTTCGAGCTTTCCCTTCTTTCCAGCCCTAACGCTCCCCGCTCCTACTTTCCCCCTACCCCTTACCCCCCCCCCTCACCTTACCCTTTTTTTTCCCCCCTCATCCCAATCCCGACTCCTAAAAGATTATGATTTGTAAGCGAATCCTTATTAATCGCCGTGCGTATTTCGGAAATGAAATGGCCTGGAAGCGACCTTCCACTCGCGTCCGCCGGCCTCGCTTTCAAAAAACAACAAAAAGGAAACCAAAGCGCATTATCTGCTGATTCCCCCTCCCCCCTTCCCTCCTCCCCCCTCCCCTAACGCCGCCTGGGTAGGGGATAATAACACCTGATCCCCTCGCCTTTATTCGAATTAGGAGAGGCACCAATCATATGTATCGTTAGCTGGTGGATTAGCCGGATCGCCCCCCCCCCCCCCCCCAGCCAGATCCGTGGATTAGGTGTGCATGTGGTTATGTGTTGATCTTAGCTCAGGGTTGGAGGCTGCAGGTCGGAATGAGAAATGGCCGGTGGTTTTCCTTTTCTTCCTCTTTCGTATGCTCTATCTCTCCTTTTCTATCTTTCTCTCTCTCGCTCTCTCTCTCTCCCTCTCCCTCTCTCTCCCTCTCCCTCCTTCTCCCTCCTTCTCCCTCCTTCTCCCTCCTTCTCCCTCCTTCTCTCTCTCTCTCTCTCTCTCTCTCTCTCTCTCTCTCTCTCTCTTTCTCTCTCTCTCTCTCTCTCTCTCTCTCTCTTTTTTTTTTTTTCCTCCTCAATCTCTCTTTCCCCCTCTCTCTCTCTCTCTCTCTCTCTCTCTCTCTCTCTCTCTCTCTCTCTCTCTCTCTCTCTCTCTCTCTCTCTCTCTCTCTCTCTCTCTCTCTCTCTCCCTCTCCCTCTCTCTCACTCTCTCTCTCTCTCTCTCTCTCTCTCTCTCTCTCTCTCTCTCTCTCTCTCTCTCTCTCTCTCTCTCTCTTTCCCTCTCTCTCTCACTTCTTAAATCCCTCGCTAGAATAACAGCGTTGGTCCATGTGTATGAGAGAGGCGAGGGTGATACGCCTTGCTATTCTTTTTCTTTTATTTTTATGTGGTGTTTCTTTGCATTTTCCTCTGCTGAATTACCCATTAAGGTAAGTTCCCTGTGATCTGCATATGTACCCTCTTTGTACACTGCTTATATCAGTATACATCTGCACAGGTAAGATGTATGCTGATGTATGCTAATCAACAGTTCGAAGTAAGATGGAGTGTTTAAATAATGGAACTGCGAGCTTGTTTCCTTGCCTTTCGTCAGGGTTCCATTATCTCGATGATAAGTTTACCCTCTGCATTAGCTTCGAACCTCTTTCCCCTCGCAGTCTTATCTTATCCCCCATTCCTCTCTCTGTACCCCACCTCCTTCCAACTTTGCCCGTCCCTCTGCTTCCTTTGTCTCCTTCATTCATGTCCTTCCTATCCTCTCCTGCCCTCTGCTTCCCTTGTCCGCCTCCATCCCATCCTTCCCCTTGGTTCACTTTCCTCTTCCCTCCCCCCCTTGTTCCACCTCCCTCGCCCCCTACCCCTTGTCCCACTCACTTCCCCCTCCCTTCCCGTTATCCCTCCCTCTTGGCCCACCCACCTCTCTCATCCAACTTGCCCCACTCACTTCTCCCCTTCCCTCTCTCACCCTTTCTTCCTTGTCCCACTTACAATTCCCCTCCCCTCCCTCTCTCCTCCATTCCCAACCCCTCCCTCACCCCCTCCCCTCTCTCGCTTCCTCCCCTTCCCCCTCCCCTCCTCTCTCCTCCCTCTTCCTCCGGGATGATACACATGGTCGACGCGCTAGTTAAATTTAACCTGATGCATCTGACGATCCACTCGACGGCCGCCAGATGTGCGTTAACCTGACAAACGGCCCGCTTTCCGATTGGTGCAAATCGCGCTTCCACAAACACTCTGATTGGCTGATAACAACCGATGAGGCGCAGTACTGAAGGAATGATCTTTGTTTGGATGATTAGAGGAGGGGATGAGGGAGGGGAGGGGGAGGAAGATGGAGGAAGAGAGAGAAGGGGGAGAGAGGGAGGACAAGGGGACAGCGAGAAGGGAGAGAAAGAATAAGGGGGGAGGGAGACGGAAGAATAAACTAGGCATTCAGACAAACAGACAGATTATGAGGAAAACAATGAAACCGTGCCAACCATTTGCATCCC
>NC_061819.1:18395519-18398019 GCF_019202785.1 Penaeus chinensis | reverse complement strand
CTCCCTCCCTCCCTCCCTCCCTCCCTCCCTCCCTCCCTCCCCCCCCCCGCCTTTTTTTTCCTTCTCCTATTTGTTCATGTGTTTGCTTCTCCGCATCCAATAATCCTCCTCAGGAAAGTCAAAACAAACCACTTATCAGTTTTCCAAGTAGACTGTTTATATCATGATGCTCGAAAAATTCTCAAGACTTTCGCAGAGAAGGACTTGTGACACTGAGGTTGACTCTGGAAGGGAGGGAGGGGTTAGGGGAGGGGTAAGGGAGGGAAGGGATGGGAAGGGAGGAGGGGGAGGGGAAGGGAAGGGAAGGGAAGGGCGGAAGGAATAGGGGGGGAAGGGATGTATGTGTGAAAAGGGTGGACATGGGAGGAGGATTGTTGGTTCCCCTTGTTCCTTTTTTCCTTCTTTCTTCTTTTCTCTACTTCCTTCCATCCTGTTCCTCCATCCTTTCTTTCTTCCCCTCCCTCCCTCCCTTCCCTGCCCCTCCTTTCCCTTCCCGTCCTTCCCTACATTATTATTCTCACAAGATGTCGAGGCATCTTTCAAGGCCTTGTGAGATGGAGAACTTCGGCCTCAGTGCTCGACTGTCTTTTCTTATATAAACCATTGCGTCTCTCTCTCTTTCTCTCTCTCTTTCTCTTTCTCTTTCTCTTTCTCTTTCTCTCCCTCCCTCTCTCTCTTTGTCTTTCTCTTTCTCCTTCTCTTTCTCTTTCTTCCATTCCCTCTCTCTCTCTTTTTCTCCCCCCCCTCTCTACCTCTCTCTCTCTCTCTCTCTCTCTCTCTCTCTCTCTCTCTCTCTCTCTCTCTCTCTCTCTCTCTCTTTCTCTTTCTCTCTCCCCCCTCTCTCTCTCTCTCTCTCTCTCTCTCTCTCTCTCTCTCTCTCTCTCTCTCTCTCTCTCTCTCTCTCTCTCTCTCTTTCTCTTTCTCTCTCCCCCCCCCCCCCTCTCTCTCTCTCTCTCTCTCTCTCTCTCTCTCTCTCTCTCTCTCTCTCTCTCTCTCTCTCTCTCTCTCTCTCTCTCTCTCTCTATCTATCCATCCAACTGTCTGTCTATCTGTCTATCTACCTTCTTCTTTCCCATTCTCTCTCCTTCTCACTCTCTCTCTTTCCCTCTTTTTTTCTCGGTTTTTGCCCCCCTCTCTTTCACGTTTTCCCTCTCTCTTTCAATCTCGCACTCCAAACCTTCCTCTCCCTCGCACTTTCTCTCCCTTTTAGCACTACTCTGAAACTATTGTAATTAAAGTACTCAAGTCCTTTGAAAAAAAAGTCTAAATTCATTTCCCGTTTTTTCGTCCTCGCGCGCTGCATCGGAATATCGAGTGCTATTCCCGTTGTCCGTTGGCATAACAGTAGAGTGGCAGCGTTGGTACTGACACTGCAGCAGAGAGAAGGGGTAGAGAGATAGAGAGAGAGAGAGAGAGAGAGAGAGAGAGAGAGAGAGAGAGAGAGAGAGAGAGAGAGAGAGAGAGAGAGAGAGAGAGAGAGGGAGAGAGAGAGGGAGAGAGAGAGAGAGAGGGAGAGAGAGAGAGAGAGAGAGAGAGAGAGAGGGAGAGAGAGAGAGGGGAAGAGAGAGAGGGGAAGAGAGAGAGAGATAGAGAGAGAGAGAGAGACAGAGAGAGAGAGAGACAGAGAGAGAGGGAGACAGAGAGAGAGAGAGATAGGGAGAGAGAGAGACAGAGAGAGAGAGAGAGAGGGAGAGAGGAGGGGGAAGAGAGGGGAAGAGGAGAAAGAGAGGAAAAGGTCGGGGACGAGGATAGGGAAGAAGGCCGCCCCCCCCCCCCTCCGTCCTGATGGCTGGAAAGGTTTTGGCACTCTTAACTTCCGATTCAGCGCCGGATAGGTGACACAAATAGAGATTAGGACGGAGGGCTATTGGCACTCTCGCGGTGCCACCTGTCAAGATTTTATTGCCGGGGGGAGGAAACTTGAGAGGGGATATAGGAAGAGGAGGGAGGGAGGGAGGGTGGGAGGGGAGAGACGAGAGAGAGGAACCTGTTGTGTGACCGGTGTTAAAAGGCTTAGGGGAGAGACAGAGGATGGGTAGTAATGGGGGGATGGGGATGGAGGAGGCGTGAGGAGCTCTTCCAGGCGATGAGGGCGAGGCTGGCCATTAGCTGTGGGTCACGCGGCAGCAGCACATGGATTAATGTGTCACACACATGTAAGTAAATATGTATGTATGTATGTATGTATCTATTTGTGTATATATATATATATATCCATATATACATACATACCTATGTGTGTGTGTATGTGTGTGTGTGTGTGTGTGTGTGTGTGTGTGTGTGTGTGTGTGTGTGTGTGTGTGTAGATGTATAGATAGAGAGATAAACGTATATGTGAATGTACATATAATATATATATATATATATATATATATATATATATATATATATATATATATATATATATATATATGTGTATGTGTGTGTGTGTGTGTGTGTGTGTGTGTGTGTGTGTGTGTGTGAGTATGTACATGTAATACTTATATTTCTTCGCGCATGT
>NC_061819.1:18365519-18368019 GCF_019202785.1 Penaeus chinensis | reverse complement strand
GTGCATAAGGGTTAGGTGGGGAGAGGGTGGGTTATCCCCTCTCCCACCATCTCCTCCCTTTCTGTCTTTTCCTTTTCCTTCTGCCTCTCACTTCCTGTTCTTTCGCTTCCGCTCTCTCTTTTTTCCCTCGTCCTCTCCCCACCCTCCCCTTTTCTCGCTCCTCCTCACACTTTCCCCACTCTCCCTCTCTACATTCTCGCTCCCCTCCCTATCTCCCTCTATCTCCTCCTTAAGATTTTCGCCCCCGCTCCCCCTCCCTCCTCCCCGCTTCCCTCCCCTCCCCTCATCTTACCTCACCTCACCACCCCTTCCTTCCCCCCGCTTCCTTCCCCCTTCCCTCCCCTCTTCCTCCTCTTCCTCCTCCTCCTCCCCCCTTCCTCCCCTCCCCCTTCCCTCCCCTCACCTCCTCTTCTTCCTTCTCTTCCTCCTCCCTCTCTCCTTCCTCCTCCCTCTTCCCCCTCCTCCTCCTCCCCTCCCCCGCTTCCTTCCCCCTCCCCTCTTCTTCTTCCTCCTCCTCCTCCTCTTCCCCCTCTCCCTCCCCCTCCCCCTCCTCCCCCCTCCCCCCCCTCCTCCTCCACCCCCCCTTCCTTTTCCCCTTGCACCCCATCGCCTAACCCTCAAGGGATCCTATATCCTTGCATATATTAAAATTCTATTGTGTTTATCTCGAGGAAAGGGAAGGAGGGAGATCGCGGGCGGGCGTCTTTTCGTTCCCTTGACGTGGGCGTGGCGTGGGCGTAGGGGGACCTTTGGGATTATATTTATTGTTGTTGCGAGTTTTTTGTTTTGTTTTTGATTGTTTGTTTTTTGTTTTTGTTTTGTTTTTTCTTTCTTCCCCTCTTGTTCTTTCCTTCTTCCTCTCTTCCCATATACACCTCAGATTTCCTCACGCATTTTATATCGTTAATGTAGTGTATTTGTTTTTTTTTTTCATGATTCGTTATTGTGTTATCATTATTATTTCGTTTTTATGCTCTTTATTACTCTTATTACGATTGTTTTCATTGCCTCTCGTAGCGGCATTAACCGTAGGCACCAAGCAAATGAAAGCAATTTGTGTAATGTCAACGGCCAATACCACTGTCATAGAGCCTTTGTTGTAATAGTATGTCTTTTTATAAATAAACATTATTATTTGTGTTATATATATATATATATATATATATATATATATATACACACACACACATGCATATATATATATATATATATATATATATATATATATATATATATATGCATACATTAATATATATATATATACATATGTATATACATTAGTGATTATTAGTGATTATTATTATTTGTGATTTTCGGCTTTTTATACTTGATTTTTTTTTTTTTTTTTTTTTTTTTTTGACGAGTGTGGCATATGTAATAATTTACAAGCGATAAAGAATGGGAAGAGGAAGATGGCGAAAATGTAGGAGAAAACGTTAACGAAAACGAAGAGGAAACGATTATATACAGAAGAAAAAAAGAAAAAAATAAACAAAGCGAAGAAGAAATTGATAAAAACGAAAGACAAAGAAGAAGAAGAAGAAAGCGCACCCGTACTTCCGGGCTTGTGCGAAGGAGGCAGTCGGGGCGGCGGCGGCGGCGGGGGCGAGGGAGGTCGTCACAGAGGGCGCGAGAGGCGGACAATAGGTCGTTAAGAGCCGTGGTCAGCAGGTACTTGGTCGGGAGGGTGGGGTGGGGTGGGGAGAGAGAGGATAAGGGTGAGGGGGAAGGGAGGGAAATGGGTATCAGGTGGGAGGGGGCGCAGGGTGGGTAGAGGGGGAGATATGGGTATAAGGTGGGAGGGTGGGTAGAGAGAGGAAGACTGTAAGGTGGAGAGATGAGCAGAGGGTGGATAGGTGGCCGGGAGGGGAGGGATGAGGGTGGAGAGAGAGTGGAAGACGGGTAATGGGTAGAGGGTGGAAGGGTGAACAGGAGGGGAGGAAGTCAGGAGTGAGTATAGGGTGGAGTCAATAAGTAGAGAGTGGATGACTGAACGGAGTGAAGGGGGAGAGAGTGGAAGAGGAACGAATGGGTATAAGGTGGAGGGGGATGGGTAGAGGGTGGAGGACTGAACGTGAGGGGGTGAGGGTGGAAGGGGGGAGAGGAATAGGTATAAGGTGAGAGGGTGGTTAGAGAGTGGATGGGTGAATGGGAGGGGGGGAGGAGGGCGGAGGGAGGGTGGGAGGAGGTGAATGGGGGAATGGGGGGGTGGGTGAAGGGGAAAAAAAAAGGGGTGAATGAGTATAATAAGAGGGCGGAAGAGGGAGGACGAAGGAGAGAGGGAGGAGGAAGAGAAGGAAGAAGAAGAGGTGAGGGGAAGGAAGGGGGAAGAGGAGGAAGAGTAGACAGAGAGTTAACAATATGTGAAAGTAAGGTGGAGAGAGGATAGGAGGGGTAGGGGAATGAGGGAGGGAGGGAAAGGGGGGGAGATGGGAGGATTGGATAGATAATGGTGAGGAGGAGGGGGATGGGAGAGGAGTAATAGATAGAATGGAGGGTT
>NC_061819.1:18360519-18363019 GCF_019202785.1 Penaeus chinensis | reverse complement strand
TTTTTAGCATTCAGCTTTTAGTCACAGCCACGCCACCACGTGCTTGTCATATTTGTTTTACATTTTCTTTTGTTCATTCGCCATTTTATATATATATTTATAACTTATTTTTTGTTGGAGTAAACAGAGCCAAATAGAAAAAGGAATATATATATATATACCTCCTTTGGATACATTGTTGTTTTCTCACGTAATGAATATATCGCGTGAATTTATAGCTTAAAAAATTGCTCTTGGGTGCGTATCCCTCTCGAGAACCTTTCGTACGTGGAGCGAATTCGAAAGGAGGAGAGAAAGAACGGGACCTAAGGTGGGGAGAGAGAGAGGGATGAGAAGGAGATGGAGAGGGAAAGCGAATGAGAGGGAGATGAATTGGGAGATGGGGGGGGGGGAGATAATAAGGAGAGGGAAAGAAAGTGGGGAAGAGAAGGAGAGGGGGAGAGAGGAGGGAAGAGAGAGAAGAGAACGAGATGGGGAGGGGAAAAGAATGAAAGGGGGAGGAAGAGAGATGGAGAGAGAAAAATAGAAAAGAAAGAGAAAGAGAGAAAAAGGGGAACAGGGAGAGAAAGAGAGAAGAAAAGAGCAAAAAAAGCGAAATAGGATACGACATATTTTCGCCTTAAGGACACTTTGTCTCGGATCTCCCCGATAAAGAAAAGACGGCAGAGCCAGGCAGAAACTGCTGACAAAAAAGGAAGAAAAGAATGGCAGAGACCGGTGCATGATCCTTGCCAGTTTGATAGACAGTCACAGTCACAGTGCATGATCCTTGACAAAGCGACGCGGGTGGATGATCCTTCATAGGCAGTCAAAGTGCATGATGACTGGCACTTATGCAGACAGATAGTTTTACTTACAGAGGGAGACTCTTACATGACCCTATACAATGAGAGAGACAGAAACGAGTGCATGATCCTTGACAGTTAGACAGACAGATACAAGTGCATGATCTTTAACAATTAGATAAAAAGACACAAGTGCATGGTCCTTGACAAAGATAAAGCAGACATAAGTGCATGATCCTTGACAGTTGGACAGACAGTCACCGAACCTTGGCCTTTCGAAGATGTCACGGACGCGTCGCCAAGTAAAGGACAGAGCTGGACCCCAATTGGCAGACAGGCGGTTAGTCGGGTCGGGGTTAAAGTCGGGGCGGGGGGGGTCATGTCGGTCGGTGAAAGAGGGGGGAGGGTAGGAAGGAAGGAGGGGGTTAGACAGAAGGGCAGGGTGAGAGGGAGAAAATGGTGGAAGGGAGGAAAAGAGGAGGGAATAGAGGATGGGAGAGAAAGGAGGGAGGCAAGGAGGAAGAAAGAAGCAGAGAGGAAAAAATACGCGAGGAACAAATAAGCAATCGGTATACAGAAAAGAGAATAACCAGACAAACCGACCAAAACATAGACCCAAACAAACAAACAAGTACCTCCCCCCCACAGAAAGAAACAAGACCCCCAACCGACAGAAACAAAGTGACAAAGGAGACAGAAAAGGTGCGACGGGCGGGCGAGCGAAGGGCGCGAGACCGAGGGAAGGAGAGCGAAGGAGGCGATCGAGATGTCCTTGGCGAGCGAGGGGGACGGAGCGAGAGCACGGTCGTCGCGACGTTTATAGGCCGTCCCGAGAGGCCTGGTGATGCTATCGTCTGGAATCCCGTGTTGTAATGGCCTAATGGGAGCCCCAAGAACATATTTGTGCGGCTCTAAGCGACATTGTGACCGGAGCTGCGATGGCGACGCCTCCGTCCGGAAAGGAGGCCGAGTGCGGGGGTCAAGTTTTTTTTTTTTTTTGTCTCCTTGAAAAAAGAAGTTTTTCCTTTGTCTTGTCTTTTTCATGGTTGACGTTTTGCGGCATCGAATTTGACTGTTGGTGTTTCTTCTCCTTCTCCTCTTTCTTCTTAGTCCTCTTCTCGTTCTCCTTCGTCCTCTTCTCGTTCTTCATCCTCTTTTTTTCCTTCTTATTCTACCTCTTCTTTTTGTGTGTGTGTGTGTTTCTGTTGACGGAACTAGTGGTAACAGAATACACGTACAGGGAGTGAGGGGCTTGTGACTGCTGCGCCGCTGTCGATGGTGTCCTATCGGCGGAAGTCGTGATGAGACCGATTTCATTGTGACTGGATGTGCGTTGGAGGGGCGGGGGAGGGGGAGGGGGAGAGGAAGCAGAGGGGTGGGGAGAGGGGGAGGGAAAGCAGAGGGGTGGGGTAAGGGGGAGAGGAAGCAGAGGGGTGGGGTAAGGGGGAGAGAAAGCAGAGGGGTGGGGGGAGGGGGAGAGAAAGCAGAGGGGTGGGGGTGGAAAGTAGAGGGTGACAGACACCACAATGAAGAGGACGTGAGAGATAGCATTGCCAGTCAGCCAAACAGCGACAATGGTTTGCGAAATGCGATAACGATTGGTGTTGTTCGTCTGTCGTCCTCGCTCTCTCTTTTTTTCTCTCTCTCCCTCGCTTCCTCTATTTTCCTCACTATTTTTCTCTCCTCTCTCTCTGTTTCCTTTGTTTCGTCATCAG
>NC_061819.1:18348019-18350519 GCF_019202785.1 Penaeus chinensis | reverse complement strand
GGGAAGGAGTGGGTCTGAGAGGGAAGGAGTGGTTCTGAGAGGGGAAGGAGTGGGTCTGAGAGGGTCAGAGTGGGTCTGAGAGGGGAAGGAGTGGGTCTGAGAGGGAAGGAGTGGTTCTGAGAGGGGAAGGAGTGGGTCTGAGAGGGGAAGGAGTGGGTCTGAGAAGAGAAAGAGTGAGTCTGAGAGGGTCAGAGTGGGTCTGAGAGGGGAAGGAGTGGGTCTGAGAGGGTCAGAGTGGGTCTGGGAAGAGCGCCGGTTCTCGGGGTCTTAGTTCGGGTCCGGGGTTAGGGGTCGTTCTTCTCGCCGGTCGTGGGAAGTAGGGGGTGGAGGAGGGGGGGGTGGACGCCGGGGAAAGGGGGAACAGGGAGGGAGGGCGGGGGTCGCGGGAGGAAAATCATCCCGTTTTTTTTCTTGTTATTGTTTGTTTTTTATTTGTTAAATATGTTGTTCCTTTATTGATTTTGTTGCTGTATTTTGTATGTTGTTGCTGTTGTTATTACTACAGTTTTACTTGTTAGTCCTCTAGTATTATTATTAGTATTGTGTTAGTATTGTTGTAATTATTAGTTGTAGTAATATTTTTAGTATTAGTATTATTTTTTATTAGTCTTACAATCATTCTATCATTATTGCTATCATTATCATTATTTTTATTATGATCAAAATTATCATTATTATGATAATTTTCATCATTATAATAATTATCATGATTATTGCCATTACTATTATAATTACTATCATTATTATTACTCCAGACGGTAATTTTCTTTTCTCCTCATTCATATTCTTCTTTTTAAAGATGTCCTTTTTCTTCTTCTTTCCTTCTCTTTTTTCCCTTTCGAAAGACCACGACATATACCTCAGGAGGAGGCGACGCGACGCATTTCAAGAGGTCGTTAATACCGTACCATGGCGTAAGTGCGGGGGGGGGGGGGAGGTCGTCGGTCATAGTGGTCGTTGCCGCTGGACCCGAATCCCCACCCCCCTCCCCCCGTCCCCCCACACACTCACGGTGGAATGCGTGAAGCATATTTGGTACCTTTGGCTCATCGCAGCGTTGTCGTTAAAGACGCATATGTGTGCACTTTTGATGGGGTGGGGCGGGGGGGTGTCTCATCTTATGATCAGTCGTAATACGAGGGGTGCTCATTAAAGATTTCCCCTGACCCACTTCCCATGGACGTACAGGAATGAAACTTGGTACAGTTATTAGTCTTTCTTTACATAGGTCCCACGAAGAGTGACACTCCTCTCCCATCGTTTTATGCAGCTGCCAATGTTTAACGTCATGTGATGGGGCACGGGGCATCCTCCCCATAAGTTGCTTTCATTTCATCGAAGGTCTCTTGTGGTGAGGTATAATAACCACTGACCACTGCTCGATACTTTACTGGTTCCAATTTCACACTTTACAGCACATTCACCGCTGTAACAGAAAGCGTGTTATGAGTTAAAGACTGGAAATCAACACATGACATATAGAGATATCTATCGTTATTCATGTGAAATTTCAGCCTCCTAGAATAGGAAGTGTGTACGAAGGGAAATTTTTAATGAGTGCCCCCTCATACATTGCTTGTATATAGGGACGATGCATACATACATACACACGTATACACTGGCAATAAATTTCGAGACGAGTCTGTCTAAAGGAATTCCTCGACGAAGCATGGTTGTTTTTCGTCCGTGTCGTTAAGCAATGCAAGCCCATTATTGGTCGTCAGAATAGCACTGTGCCATCTCAAACTCCATTTAAAAGAACGTTTGAAAGAACAACTTGCTTGAGCACATTACAGATTTCACTATTTTTTCCCGAAATGAACTTCAATTCCCTGGTTTAGTCTGGTGCTTTTTCTGTCATTACTATTTTTCGTAGTTTATTTTTCGACGGAAGGCCTGTCCAAACTCCCTCCAGTCCGACACTCACATAGTTTTTTATTCATTTATATATGTCTATATATGTATATAAACAGATATAGACACAGATATGTAAACACACACACAAACTTCCCTCTCTCTCTCTCTCTCTCTCTCTCTCTCTCTCTCTCTCTCTCTCTCTCTCTCTCTCTCTCTCTCTCTCTCTCTCTTTCTCTCTCTCTCTCTCTCTTTCTCTCTTTCTCTTTGTATACACGCATGTATGTGTGTGTATGTATGCATATATGCATGTATGTATGTATAATGTATATGTGTGTGTGTGTATATATATATATATTTATTTATTTATTTATTTATATATATTATACATACATATACACATATATACAAGTATTTGCACAAATATATTCCCATTATGTATAAAACCTCACAGTCTATATCCTTGTTTGAACCCAGAGCGGGGCTTCACTTCAAAAATAAATGCAGTCCGTGTTCAAACTGCGACTTTGTTCGGCGGTGATGAAAGAGCGGGGACGAGCCAGCCAGGGAGGGAACAAAGGGAAGAAAGGGAGGGAGGGAAGGAATGGAGCGAAGGAGGGAGGGAACGGAAGAAAGGGAAGAGAGG